>NW_026692775.1:0-3645 GCF_021218885.2 Marmota monax
TAAAGTATTAGCCCATTCCACTTTACTCCGCAAATGTTTATCTTTTAGATTAAAAAATACATGCATTTGGTGGTGGCTATTTTTCTTCTCATTTAGCCACAAAGATTCATATTAGGATTCACTCTTCTTTGCATTTTCAACTACAGATATTTTCAAACTTTTATGGTACTCAGAGCATTTAATAGAAATTCATGCCTCCAGTGAGATTACCTTAAGCAATCTAATAGTGGTCACCCAGCACGTCCTACTCTGCTCTTCTTCTGCACAGAGCATTTTCAGGTCTCGGGGCCCTCCTGCTTTGTTAGGCTAGAAGGGCCACAGCACATTGTTTATGCATATCTTGAAGATAACACCTGTTGAAATAAAAGCCACTAAAATTTTCCTATATATAAGAGAAAGCTGTCTCTTTATTAAAAAAAATAAAAGAAACTCAAGCTTACCTAAAAGGCTGAGGCTTGCTTTATTGATCTATCAAAATATTAAGCCTGTACCTTAAAGCAGAATCCATAGTTAGTTTGTGCTCCTTGTTTTTTTTTTTTTTTGCCCGCCAGTGACACATAAATATCACTAGTGCCAAATTCGCTGAAAAACTGCAAATTCCGTGGTTCCTTAAAAATATATAGGAGTGTTGAAATGGATACATGTTTTGCAATATTTCTTTTTGTATGTTTATAATGTTACATAATGTATTCCTTGGGCAAACATTACCTAAATACAATTTCAATATAATATGACAAAAAGGAAAGAAATTTTTTTTGAAAAAACTATGTCATTACACCCTTAAATAATCAGGAACTTGATACAGTTTTATTAAAATTGACAAGTGACAATTTCTTTATAATGTAACACACGCATATGTGTGGGCATACACACACACGTTCTATTTTAAACTCTCTATTCTCTTTATTCATCATTTCCAGGGTTCAGAGAGAGAAGATAGGAAACAATGACTTTTGAATATGTTTTACAAATCCAGGTTTCAAATTATGGTATCTCCATAAAGGGAAGAAGGTTGGTTTGAGCTTCTGTAGCAGTTAGGAAAAAAGTAAAGGGGACCATGTGTCCTGCTTCATTAGACTACAACCACGCCTCATAGTTGTGTACTATGTAATACACCGCAGAAAACAACCAGAAGGGTTGTGTGACTATCTTGCTTTATAAGAAGGAAGCTCATATGGCTGAGCTCAGGGAAATTATCTGGCAGTGGACTGTGTCTGATTGTCAAGGCAAAGTGGAAACATGAACAGCTATTTCTTCTCTGGGAAATCTCTGAGAGTTAGAGCTGGTCATGGGAAATCACTGGGTCATATTATTCTGTGATAGGTTAATAAGTTGGAGAAGTACTTAATTCTGAGGTTGAATGTATAATCAAAATTGGACAAAATGCATCTGTTCTCTAAAACTTTGCCATTAGCAGTATGGTCTCAGACCAGGAAAATCTTTATCCTCTAGGATCTTTGTGAAAATGCAAATTATCAGGCCCCAACCCAGACCTAGTGAATCAATATGTGCATTTTAACAAGATCTCACTGATCCCATATGCACGAAATTTTAGTAGCAGTGTGTGTGTGGGAATGCACACACACACAAAGAGAATGACAGAGAAAATATTCAGCAATATTAGTAACCTTATCCAAAGACAAAGAAATTTCATTGTAATTTATAAATATGCCGCAGTCTGGCTGGGCACGATTCAGGAGCCACTTGTCAAAAGAAACAAACTTTATTTTCAGAACCACACACGCCAAACAAAACAGCTCCTCAGGAAAAACCCTCAGAGCCCAACTGCCACCAACGGCTTCCCACAAGCCTCTCTCACACCCACAAGCCTCTTTTAGCTGCTTCACTATTTTGAAATTTAAAGCATGGAGAATTCGCTGCCCTCCTACCTCAAATACAGGGCATGTTAATACTTGAGATCCTGTCTCAGGATCCCAACTATCAACTGAGGGGGTTGGGGGCCTCCTAGCATATGGAGGTGGCCTTGTTAGTTGGACATTTACGTCCTCTGGTGATAGAAAGTTGTTAGTAGCAGTCTCCTTTTGTAACTTTCCCCCTGATGGCTTTTTCTGATCTAAGCTTTCTTCCTCTATCTTTGTCTGAACTGAAGGCTTTGGACTAAGCAAACCAGATACGAAAGACCACAATGGCGATGTGCCAACTGGCAGAGTCCCTGGGCTGTTCTTTTCTATTCTTTTTAAATCTTCACCATGATTCCATTGTGATATATTTAACAACTCCTTAAAAAGCCATGGGCTACATTTTTGTATTGTATCAATGTATGCCCTGACTGTTCTTGATTTTACTGAGATGCCTGGGAGAAATTCCAAACACTCCCTTTGCTGCTTTTATTCCTTTGAGTATTAATTGTCCTACAGCCTCAGGATACCTAGTAAGAATAGTGTTAGGAGAATAAGATAAATGTATCCATAATAATGGACCTTCTTGCCAAAATACTCCTGTAGGAATATTTTTTGTTGGTAGTACAATAAATAATAAAGGCAAACATATCAATTCTATCCAAATGCATATTTTCCATATATGTTTCAATGATTTTTAATGTCTTTCGTGCTTCAGGTGTTAACATGTGGGGTGAATTTGGATCTGATGGACCTTTTAGGATATCAAATAAAGGTCCCAACTGTCCTGTTGGTGTACCTAGATAAGGCCTTATCCCATTTATGTCTCCTAATAACTTTTGAAAGTAGTTAAGTGATTTGAGTTGATCTACTCATATTTGAATTTTTGGTGGATGGACCATGGTTGAGGATAATAGAACTCCTAAATAATTAATTGGAAAATTTAATTGAACTTTATCTATTGCTATCTCTAGATTGTAATTTTTTAATAAGTTTGTAAGTGTGACATAACATTCCAGCAATGTGTTTTTCGCTTTGTGTTCTAATAATACATCATCCATATAGTGAAATATTTGTAGTTCAGGATTTTGATTTCTAAGTGGCTGGATTACTTTGTTAACATAAATTTGACACATAGTTGGGCTGTTAGCCATCCCTTGAGGGAGTACTTTCCATTCATATCTCTGATCAGGACCTTCATGATTCAGTGCATGGATAGTAAATGCAAAACGTGGACTATCCTCAGGATGAATTGGAATTGAAAAAAAAAAACAATCTGTAATATCTATAACTAAAACATACCAAGTTTTTGGCAAAGCAGACAATTGAGGAATCCCCGATTGAGCAGGTCCCATAATAACCATCTCATTATTAATGGCTCTTAAATCTTGCAATAATCTCCATTTACCAGATTTCTTTTTGATGACAAAAATGGGAGTATTATGGGGAGATACAGAAGGTTGTATATGTTGTATAGGTTCTGCTAATTGTTGTTTGACCAGGTCATGGGCTGCTTGTATCTTTTCTTTAGTCAGGGGCCACTGAGGGACCCATACTGGTCTTTCTGATTTCCAAGTAATTCTTATTGTCTCAGTGGCCCTTTCTGAAAATCCAACCCATGTCTCTCTGTTCCTTGATCTATTGGTATTGGTGCTCCTATACCTTGTTCTTGTTTTTCTAATCTTTTTCCTTTCCTAAAACCTTGTCTAGTCATAATAGTGGGTGCATTTTGGTTGATGTTATTTGTTAATGTGAAACCTAACTGATCTAGGACATCTCATCACCA
>NW_026692776.1:0-59174 GCF_021218885.2 Marmota monax
AACAGCATTGCTAGCTTCTCAATCATCCAGACTTCAAACCTTCCCTCTGTATGCACATCAAGTTCTGCACATTCTTTCTCCCTAACCTATTTTTCAAAAAAATTTAATTTCTGTCTTGAGGGCTGCCTGGGTCTACTCTAATGTGTAGTTGTGTCTTCCTTGTGGACCTCTGGTGGTTGGCATTTGATTACTATCAATCTCAACCTGCAAAAGTGTGAATTTTTAATTTAAAAGTAATATTTCACCATGAAAAAAACAGCCATATATCACTCAACAGTTTGTTCTCACTATCTAACATAGTGTGGCATGGAGTGGGTTCATTGCTTGATGATTTAGCAAAATAAATGACTTTGATTATGTGGAACCCAAATAAGGTGTTTGAGACCAGAGAAACTTTTTGTAATATTCAGTCCTAAATTAAGAAATAAAAGAGAAAAAAATCAAACATTATAATAAATATTCTGGTAATTATATAGTTACTGTTGACTTCATTATTATTGGCTGACAGACCATTTTACTTCCCAAGTGGTGATCTTCATCCTTGTATGAGTAGACTTTTATTTATTTATTTATTGGGTAATTTTCCTTAAAAGGCCATGATAACTATAATGGAATAAGGATTATATTAATATTCCCCAAAGAGACTTTATATGACTATTCATATTAACTGCACCCCACAGAACCACCATGCTGAGGAATAAACTGAAATGCTAAGTAGGGTACCAGGAGTTGTCCTGTCTCTTTCCTCTAAGAAATGTGAGCTCACTATGCATATAAAACTGAAGCATAAAGCAGTAAATTGAACCCTTCCTAGTACAGTCTGGGAAACAAATTGGAAAGTTTGTGTCTGGGTTGCCCAGAATCTTCCTTTTTCCCTTGTTACTACAACAATCACGCTGTTCTCTAGAACTTGCAGGGAGTGCCTGTCCAGCTAAAGCCTGGGACCCTTCATGGGGTCTGGCTTGAGAAGCACTGAGTAGGTTCAGTAAAGCTTGTCAAGGTGTCTGTGCAGAAGGGATGTTACAATAGAAAAAGCACAGCTTAATTTTAACATGGCAATGTTTTATTTAGACTTTATTGAAAATTTTCTTGTATTGATCAATATTTTAATTGTAAACTTCCTTTAACCCCCATACTAGGATAAAAACTTTAGTGTAAGGAAAAAAAAATGGTTATTAAAGGTTTAAGATAACATTGAACAGTGGCTTTTTAATTTTTTTGAACACTGGCTATTTTTAAGTGCTTTTAATGGAATGAAACATGTTAAATTACACAGATCTGTGCTTTTTAAAAACACATGCTAAAGATTTATTGTACTTTAATGATACATTTAAATAAAATTATCAAATTAATAACTTTATTATTTAGTTTGTTAAGATAATATTGAATAGGTAATATTTAATAGGTGTGACCTCCGGGATGCTGAAATGTCCATAATATAGAAGTTTTAGCTACCTAAGACATGACATGTATCAATATATATTACAATTTTTCTATTATTACATCTAAATTAACACTTTGTTCCAGTTCTAACTTCAGGATTATTTATTGTGCCTCATGTAATATGTTCCAGTTGATCCATTCATTAATTTTGTGAATAGCATAACTAAATTTATCTCATTTACATATTTATACACTTTAAAGAGACCAATGTAAACAATTTCTGATCTGCCATATGTTGAAATGCTTTAGTGAAAACATAACTGCCTAGTCAACAAAGATGGCATTGAATTGCACTGTTTTGGAAAAAAACGTTAAGTGAACTAGATGCCTGTTAATCTGGTTCTTTAAATATCATAAACAAAAGTATCATAATGTGTTTCCAAGGACAAAGGCAGAGTTTTCCTGGCTTTGATTGGTTGCTGCCCTGCCCTGTCCCACAGTCATCCTTAATTGGCTTTGGGTAGATTGGAATCACATAAGCAGGGTGACATTCATTACTTCCCTGGTTATTTCTTTGCACTGAGCCTTGAGATTCTCAAGGAGTAACCGTTAAAGATTTCTTTCGTTTTGTCTATGATCTGCGAGAGGGGCTTGTTCTGGGAAGAGCAGGCATGAGTTTGAGTGCAAGAAGAGTCACTCTGCCTGCAATAAGACCAATTGTTCTGCAGAAAAGGGTACATGACTTCTTCTCACTTTTTTTCTTTAATTTTTCCTACTGTTTTTTTCCTCTGTTACGGTGTGTTTATTAATATGTCAGACACTTAGGCATCCTTAAGACAGACTGAGATTCATTGGGGATATTGACATTTAAATAACATATGATTGGAATTGAACTGGGCAAAAAAATGCTGTGACAAAGCATCGCTATTGTAAAAATACCTCTATGTGAAAGCGTAGGTCTCAATTTAAGGTCATTGTAACTTAGAGACTATACTGAAGGTATTCTTTTGTCTTTCTTCTACTGTAACATCAGGCCTTTTAATCTTTAATAGGAAATCTGCTGCTAACTATTATTTCTTATATTTGTTCACTAAGGAACAGTTTCTTTGTCACAGTATAATCCATAATGCATCCATCTTCATTTTTTAATGGATTATATACTTTTCCTGTTTAAACATGTTTTCCTGTTTAAACATGTGGTATCAGTTTATTATCAAGTTTCTACCCATTTCTATTGAGTTTCTTTCTGTTTGCTTAAGAAAAACTTTCCATTACATTTGTTAATTATTAATGCAATTGATTCCATCTATGAAAATATTTATTAGTTTTTGTAAAGATCACTGTCATGTATTACTTGCAGTATTACATTTTATAAGGTGAAATACGCATCGCGTAATGTAGCCACATTAAACTGCTCTTGTAAATACACCAAGCAAAATGGATTGCACTAAATTCTGGAAGAATTCAATCTGCTGCATTGAAAGAGAAAGCACTAGCAAAGGAAAGCCCATTTTAGGCAATATGCTTTGTGAATGGTTTTGGTGACACTAGAAACTATTATGTTTATTTCTGTACTTGATTTTCACCAGTTAACTATTAACTATTAAGAGCATTCCATTAAGTCAAAGGTCATGTTTTAATTTATTTTGAGACACGAACGATCAAACATTTAGGTGCTTTGTTTTTCAAGTGTCTCTTTTTTATTGCTTTTAATTTTTAGGTTTTCAGTTTATTTTCTTATCAGTTGACTATTTACTTCCTAAGGACATTTGACTTCATGTTGAAATAGCTATCTGGTGATTTTTCCAACATGTGTTCTCTGTCTTTCTTGATGTCTTTCTCTCATATTAAGTAAATTTAGTTGAAAATATTTTGCTTTGAGGTTGACTGGATATATTGAATTTCATTTAGCTGTGCATTAGTAATGACAATATAGGCCATCTGCCTAGGAATGTAAAAAATTATGTTAGCATATATCAGATGTGTGTTTTTATGTTTGAGTTTTTTTTTTATCCAGTTAGTTTTGAAATTTAGATTGAGCAAGAAAGTGCTATCATGTGTCTTGTTTTTGATGTATGTTGGTATGAGGGAAAGCATACCCTGTGAACTTGCCATTTATTAGCTGTGTGACCTTGGGCAAATCACTTAAACTCTCGGAGTCTTCACATTCTTACTTGTGTGAAAATCACTGAGGAGTTTTAGTAAATGATCTTTTTCAGTGATATTTATGTCTATAATTCTGTGAATCGGGTAATAATACATTTTGTATTTTCATGGTCATAGTAAATATTTAAATAATTTCTTGTGTGGGTTTGTTTTTTTAAAAATGCCATCATTTTGGGGGACTTTGAGCAATTAGTCTAGGAGAAATTTTTATGAGTAAACATTGGTTGAAAAAGAGCTTCTGGTCTTTTGTAAAGAGAAAAATGAGATTACTTTGGAAAGTTGTGATTATCATTGATGTTAGATCTGAGCTGTCAATGGACACATCATCATGATTTCTCTTTGTTTTCTTAATAATAAATAATTAAATTCTAAATAATAAATAATTACTCTTGGGAGTAGTGGGGAAGGTGAATTTTACACATGGCACTTAACATGGTATGATTCTTCTTTGTGGCAGAGCAAGTTTGATCTTTAAGGAATAGAGTATTTTGGAAGACTCAAGTAAATTGGGAATTGGGAATGATTTTTTACTTCATCCAATTCTGTTAGGATCTGATTTGTTGGATTCTAGTGAATCAGAGTTTTAGTGAAGAAGGTTTCATTATAATATCCCTGACCAAATCACTCTGAATGAATCTTTTACTCCATAGCATTTTTCTGAGATGACTGCTAGGTTCTAGGATTTTTTTCTTCGTTTTTTTTTTTTTTTTTAAATAAGAAGACTAAGTTTCTTGAGTGTTGAGTGACTTATGGAAGGTCACCAAGAAGGTCAATGGCAAAGCTAGAAATAGAATCTGGGTCTTGTGACTTCCAATGTGTTTCTCTTAGATACATGTTACCTCCTGAAATTAATATGTTAATGAAATTGCCTTATGGTGTGTATAATTATCAACTTCAAGTCTGGAATTAGCTTGGGCAAATCCTTTCATCTTCCTCTGCACCTCCCATATGTTCCAGAAAACATTTTATGTAGAAAGCTATTGTGTGCAAGTGTGTGTGTGTGTGTGTGTGTGTGTGTGTGTGTGTTTGAGAGAAAAGAGGGGTAGAGGAGCAAAACAGATCAGGAAAGACAATTTGTACCTGTAACTCCAGATTGGCATATACCATCAAGAAAACATTTTAAGATCCCAGAGTTAACTCCAGCACTGTAAAGCTTAACTTAAACACATTATTACATTTATATTCTTTTGTAGAACAAAGGCCAGATATCCATGTCTTGATTCCATGGGTAGACATGTTCCATGCCTCTATTAGATTAGCATTATTTTGAAAATTATTTGCAAGCATATTTACATTCTTTATCCAAATTACATTTACACAAGATTGTCATAAGCACACAGAAATCTTCAGAAATCTAAGAGAAAAAAGCCAAATCTTTTATAATATATATTTTCTTAATATTTAAGTCGTTTTGAAAATCATATAGTATAATGCAGTGCCATTTATAAGATATAATTCCCCATTCATACAAGGATAATAGTTTAGAACTATCTTATTCAAATGATCAGAGTCAATGCTATAATTTTCCAAAAATCATTTTGAAGAGGAAAGAATACAGATCATAGTGTCACTCTTTATCCCAGAAACTTTTAAGTAGGTACAAAATCTGTGCAAACCCGCTTAGTGCATACTCTGGGGGCCTGGATGCCCCTCACCCTGCTCAGCTTTATGGGTTGCTTCCACTTCACCCTGTTTTCCAACTTGCACTTCAAGACACTTAGCATTTCTGTCTCTACTTCTACTCCCACGGCTGTGCTCTGTGACTTACAACTACTCCAGGCTCCTGTTTGCTTTTCCTAATGCTGCTATTGAACTGCAATTATCTATGTCCCATCTCAGGCTCTGATCTCATCCTAAAGCCTTCTGAGACTCTTTTCATATTTGTCTTCCCAGTGTTTTAATTCAGAGTCAATGGACATGTCATTTGTCAATTTAGCAACTACCTCCCTCGGACACCAATTGTTAATATTACCTTTTATAATATTTGAATCGTATTTGCTGTCTCTGATGTGTATTTTATGTTTCTTGTCTTTTCACATTTGGCTTTCAGTCTTCCTGTATCTTTTTAATTTGTATTCCTTGCAATATTTGTTTTTCAAAACTTTTTAACAATTAGATTTTGCTATTTTTAAGGGAGCAGAATTCTAAATAAAGTACTCTGTCAGTTATAGGCAGAATTTAATTTCATTTAACCAGAAGAGTGAAAGGACAGTAGATTAAACAAGGAAGATATTTATTTTTCTTTCACTTTATAAGAAGGATCAGGCCAAAGCTGATGTGTACTTTTACAGTGTCCTTAGGCAACCAGGTTCCTTTTTGCTTTTATTGTTTCTTTCCTAGTCTAGGTCCTTTTACCTTTTATATATAGAGAGATGCATATCTCCAGCCACCCTGTGCACAGTCTTTGCACAGACAGTGGGAAGGAACAAGGGTAGGCTGGCTAATTTTATTCCATGTAAGTGATTCTCTGGAATAACCAGGAGCTTCTACTTACAGGTGGGATTGTTTCATCCAGGGAACTCTGGTATGAAGGGAAGTTAGGAAATGCAGGTTCTGAGTCTAGGAGATAGCTCTCTTCAGCAGAATCAAGATTTAATAGGATGGAAAAAGAAAGGGAGGCTGTTGTGGGCAACTAGCAATCTCTACTACAAGTGCCTTAGAAATCTTGTTTCTTTGATTTTAACATTATGATGCCCAATATAGGATATGATTATGCTTTTGAAAAAACGCACTCCATGACTTGTAGGGGAACACTGGTGTGGTCAGGGGGAAAAGCAGATTTCCTGGGAGGAGGAGGTAATGGAAGTTCACTGGTTGAATTTAGATGGTGTGCTTGCCTGGTAGATGGTGAAAGGTAGTGAGTATCATTACTGCTCTTCCTACAGAGTTCACATTCTTTTCATACCTTGATTTCTTTCCTTTCCTGGGGTTACTTAATTGAGAATTTACCAGGAAGACTGCCACTCAGTAAGTACTGTTTTTGTTCTTCACAAAATGTTTTCTTTGCTGAGAAGTGAGTTTAAGGAAGAAGGACTTAGTGGAGATTGTGTGGTTGTGAGTTAGAAACCCTCAGTTTGAGCTCAGCTCCATCACTAATCTGCAGTGTGACTTTGAGTGCACTCTTTAAATCTTCCTGAGAATCAGTTTCTCTATCTTCAGAATATTGATGCATCCTCAAAGAATCCTTGAGGGGATGAAACATAAATATGCAACTGTACTTGAGCAAAAAATGTGAATTCCTCTTTTCCTTCCACCTATGCAATGTCATGGTTTTTTTTTTAATTTCAGATATTATAGATCTCCCTATTACTAGAATTTAAATTCTCTGTACTTCATACTTCAAAAGTAGATATCCAGAAGTTTTCTTGTAGCAAATGAATATAACAAAAAAGTGGTTGTTTTTCATTTGATGCCACCAGAGAGAAAGAAAGTATAGTTTTCAAATGCTCATCCCCACTGCTCCCTTTCTTTAACTTGAGAAGGACTCTAATTTGAATTTTTGAAATTCAATCCAATTAATATGTGCGGAGGGAGGACTTTTTGTTTTTTTAAATCAACATGTTTTGTTTTTTTAAATCAAAATCTTGGGGAGTACTAGTCAGGGAATTTTAGGTTGTTTATTTGGAGGAGGGAAAAATGTACCTGGCATGAAGACTTGGTTCAGCAGATAAGAGGAGGCACTAGAAGGTTAGCTTTTTAACAGTGGGGGCTGTATCACCTTTGATCATCACCGGACCCAAGTGTCTAGCACTGAGAAGGCACAGAATTGGTATTTACTGGTTCATCATCCCTAATTGGAAAATCCCAAATCCAAATGCTCCAAAATTTGAAATGATTTGAGAAAATGTGATACTGAATGTGGAAAATTCTACTCCTGAATTTGTGTGATGGGTCACAGTCAAAACACAGTGCATTAAAAATATTATAGAAAATCACTTTCAGACTATGTGTGTATGTGTGTATGTGAATCACAAATGAATTTTGTGTTCAGACATGGGTGCCATCTCCAAGATATTTCCTCATGTATATACAGATACTCCAAAATAAAAAGAAATCCTAATTCTGAAACATTTCTGTACCTCAGATTTTGGATAAGGCATACTCAAATGGGTATAACCATTAGTTGAATAAAAACAGTTTTGGTAAAAATAAGTTTGGGCTTTTGTGATACTGACCTGATGTTGGCATGTGCTTTGAGACATCTCTCTCCATGTTGCTTTTCCTTCATTTTTCCCTGAATATCATCCCTGAGGTAAAAAGCCTCCCACTCTGGACTTTCCATCACCTTTATCCAGCTCTAGCTTGCTGCTGTGGGCAATTTGGTCCACTCACTGTGTTCCACACAGACCAATAAAAATAACAACAGCTACAGTCTGTTCAGGACTGATTGTACATTCTCTTTCATCCTCATAAGCCCCATACAAGGTTTGTGGCCAAACCCGTTTTGGACGAGGAAAATTGGCTTGGAGAACTTGAATGTCTTCCCTGAGCTCCCATTAATAAGTGTCAGAGGCAAGACTGGGATCCAGGCCTCTGGCTCACCAGCACAGGAGGCACCTCTCAGAGCAGACACATATGCCCCCTCTCCACAGCGTGCCTGTGATGCCTCTTCTTCTACCTGTACCCTACTCATGGGGCATGCCTCACCTCTCCTGCAGTCTGCCTTTTGCTCTCCTATTTACTTTTCCTTACTGTGCCCTCAGTCTTGCCTCAAAGACATTATGACTGAATGGACATATCAGTGTCTTAGAACAAAATGTGTCTCTAAGTGGTCTCTTGGAACTTACTCCTAACTGCCTCATTGTTTTCAAGAGTTTATCATGATAATCCCTAACACTGGATGCTATCAATTTGCCAGTGTTTTTCCCACTTTGCCCTATGAGGAATCTAAGACTCATAGCTGATAATAAACCTGTGGTCTAGGATCTGATTACAGAGTGGACTCCAGAGGCTCCCAGCCACTGTGGGCACCTGGACTGGATTCCATGAAAATAGGCACTGGGTCTCATATTATTTTGTAAACTATAATGCCCATGTTTGGCAGCCAAGGCAGATTAAAATAGCTGGGCTGATGAATGGTCTCAGACTGTTGCTTGGGGAAGTCTGTGGGGCTGGCTCTCCTGGCCATGTCCCAGTACCTTAAGACAAATATTAAAAATAAGAATCTCTTTTTGGCAGAGAAAGAAGCAAGACTTTTGATAATTTCAGAAACTAAACTCCCTGAAAGGATAAATATTTCTGCCCCTGTACAGTAGTAAAAATGCTTACTCTTAACACAGTCCCAAAAGAGAATTCAAAAATTGTTTTGGCAAAAACTGCATTGTCAGAAAGTGATTATCACCTCCTCATTACTCATACATGATATAGCCTCCTGCATATTTGTTCATACATATTCAAGTGTATTTGAGAAAATATTAGGACTATTATTTTGTATTTTCTAAAATAAAATCAGCTTATGTAGTTCTTTCAAGATTTGAAGAAAAAAAGTTAGACATTATCATTATAAATTCCAGGAGAACCTCAAGTTTGAGTCCTGGTAATGAGTCCTGGTGAGGACACACAAGCACAAATGCACACGAACAGATGTTAATGTGTGTGTATCTATAAACATAAACAACATTAATATGTGTGTATGTTACATATATCAAAATACATGGAAATCATTTATCTTAAAAAGTCAACTAGTTAAGAATTAAAAATATATATATTTCAACTTTGTTATAAACTTATAATTATATCAAACAGGAACTCCATAACCTTAACAATTTTATGATTGAAAATTTCAAAACATGGCATGTTCATTCTTTATTTGCACCAACTGAGAATAAAATCTCCCTCTGCTGGTTGTTTCAATATTTGCAATTTTTTCTGGCAAGATGGTGAAAAAAAGTGAAGGAAAAAAAAAAAAAACAGCTTTTATTTTTAACATTCCAAAAACTAAGTACTTAGGGAGATATATGTATATTTAAATTCTAGTGCTTAGTTATCTAATACTTTTACCCAAGATGCTGTGTAGAAGCAGCAGCTTAAAGCAGCATAAAAATTGCTGAGCTGGGCTGGAGATATAGCTCAGTTGGTAGAGTGCTTGCCTCACATGCACAAGGCCCTGGGTTTGATCCCAAGGCCAGGTTCCATGGCTGCCCTTACAGAGTCTAGCTGGAGGTTCCTGGGCAAAGTGGACCCTCTCCAGCCTCAGCTTCTTTATATGATATAATGAGAGGATTTCAGTGTATGTTCTGCAAGAAGCTTTCTAACCCTTAAGGTTTTATGATTCTTAAAGTATTGATTCCCTTTCTTTTTTAGGACTATATACATGTTTTGAAGTGATATAAAATAAATATTTAGAAAAATAAGATTAAAATGACAAAATGGGTATAAATCAGTTGTGCTAGTGCTATCACAACATGGTGGTGTTGCATACTATAATAAACTTAGAAAGTAATACCCTCAAGTGTTCCAAACAGACTGAACTTAAATTACAAAAAAAAAATCCATTATTTTACAGTCTTAAATTACAAAAAAAAATCATTATTTTACAGTCTTCTGATTAAAGTATAACACACAGTTGATAGTGTGTTATATCCAAATTTCAGAGAGGTTAAATGTGAAAAAAAATATGTTTTTAAAAAAATCAGTGAAAAAAAGATAGTTTCTGAAAGTGCTACCATTGATGCCAGACTGCTCAATAATTGCAATAGTCTGATGTGTCTTGAACGATTTTAAATAGTACTTTTCTCTCTTTATGTTTTCCTCTTCTCTGGTCTAAACACTTTTCCATCCACCCTCCCAACTTGTTCTTCTTTCTCACTGTGTGAACCTGTTTTTAACTTTTTCCCTTAGACATATCTTATGGTTATTCTGGGAATAAACTATTGCTTAAAAGCTGAAATGAGATACTGTAATAACATTGCATCAAATATAAGCATGACTAGTGGTTTTCTGTTTGAAATATGAATAAGCATTAGCACTTGTGAGGTATTTTTGTTTGTTTGTTTGTTTTGGGTTTTGTTTTGTTTTGTGATTTACTTCAAAGATGAATTAGTCAGCATTGGCCTCTCAGCAGGAATTGCCTAAGTTGTAAAAACACTGACAGTTCAGAGAACACTCCTTGATGAAGTCACTAGGAACATTAGTGCGAGATTTGTGATTTGACACCCTCTTTATTTCTATATTATTCATATTGAATTTATATCCTTAAAAATAATATGTGTGTGGGGGGGTTAGCACAGGATAATTTTTAACTTAGCTTTTAATATTTGCTTTTTTAATAATGAAATTGGATCACTATCTTTTGCCTTTAAAAATACTTTTAGTTGTAGATGGACACAATACCTTTATTTGATTTATTTATTCCTTATGTGGTACTGAGGATGGAACCCAGCACCTCATTTGTGTTAGGCAAGTGCTCTACACTAAGCTACAGCCCCAGGCTCCCCCCACCCTACACACTTTTTGGGGTGGTTATTGTTGCATAACAGAGCAAACTGAAAGGGCTTCCAGTTATTCTGTAAAATTGAACCCCCATTTGAGTTAGGGTTTCTCTACCCCTTGTAGGAGACAACCTTGAGGGAGGAGCCCTCACCAGGGATCTGGCCTGAGATAGGAGATCAGAAAACGTAGACCAGGAAGAACGAGTTGAGTGGCTTGGCGGGGCTGTAAGGAAGTATTCTGAGCCTCTCCTTGTTTGAAGGCTGTTTTTCTTCTCTTGGTTGGAAGCCTAGATGTGACATGATTCTGCAGTGTCACTGACCCAAGGTGTCAGGTGCGGCAATACTAATCCCTTTCCATGCCAAGTTTAGGGGATTTCTAGTAGTGAGGCTATGCTGGATTCTTCAGCCTGATGTCGGGATGGGAAACTTAGAGTACATCATAAAACTCCGTCATTGCATTTGGAATTCATATCCAGAACTCTTAGACACTCTCCTTGGATTCCCAGTAATATGGGCCTCTAGTTCTGAATCAGTGTATCTCTTTATTGAGGCATGCCTTGTATTTTTCATATTGAAATGTAGTAACATGCAAATGAATATGAGGCCACTGTTTTTACCGAGGTGTTGAGAGAATTATCCATCTGGTGATTTTAATAACAGGTTCAGGGAAAAGAAGAATAGGCCCCAGTTAGTGGGAGCTAGATGGACCTGCCTAACTAAACCCTGAGCTGCTTGCCTCTGCTTTTAGTTGTGAGGAGAGAAGGAAGTAGTTCAATCTGATTAACCCAGTGTAGTGTAGACTTTCTATTGCTTGTAGCTGAGCCCTTTCCTAAATGATTAAGTCAACATAAGGTTGTTTATCCTTATTCTCTTTCCAATTTGTAATCATATTCATGTAAAACTGTTATTTTAAAACTTAATTCTCCATTGCCAACTGTTTTTAAAATGTACCCTGTAGTTTGCCTCATCTTAAAATGATCCCTTTCTGTGGTGGCCCCTTCACCAGTTTGTGCTGATGGAAGCCAATGTGCCCAGCCCTGGGTGAAGGCCCTTTCCATAGGGCTGCTGGCTCTGTGCCTCACCTCCTCACCTGTTCTTGGTAACACAGTCCTTCCCCTGTCAGCAAGGTAGGCTGTTAACTCTTCTTGTCAAAATTGGTTTTCCTTCTTCCTTGATATTTTTGCTCATGATATTCGCCACCCTCAGATGTTTCCCTACCTTCTTCTCTAATTATCACAGGATCCAAGTCTTTTTAAGATATAAGTCACCTAATTCAGCTTTATTCACAAATTTTATGAACATGCCTTTGCTTTCTTGTTAGTCAACATGTACCTTTTCTTCCCTAGCAGTTTCCAAATTTCTTGAGGTTTCAAAGCTGCTATTTTAGGAACCTTAGTATTATCTCACCCAGGGTTATACATGATGATTTCATTCCACACTGGAGCAATATTTTGATTTCCAGTGTGTGTGGCATGTTGTGCTAAATGCTGGGAATATCATAGGAAGTAACATTACCAGATTCCTGGTGTATTGAAGAGCAAGAGTTATGTATGGTGATTACATAGTTGTACATGTGTGGACATGGAGGGGGTTGAATCCACACTTGGAGGGTCATTGAAAGCTTCCCACAGATATAATGGTTTGTTTGAGGTCTTAGGGAGGAGAATAAATAGAAGGCAAGGACACAGTATTTTAGGCAGAAGTAGTTGCATGCTCAAGGCCCCTATGTTGGAAAGGAGCATAGGTCTTTCAGGAAACAGAAAAAAGTGTGGTTGGAGTGAGAGAATAAGGAAGAAATTGTAGGGAATAAAGTTGAAGGGTAGGTTAAGGCTATGGACCTGCTGTGTCAATCAATTCCTGTAATCATGATACTGGTCACAGTATTTATTTTGAATCAGCTACTTACACAGGTATTGTTAATGCTCATGTAAAATGTGTTGTTGAATATCTTCCTTGAAAGGGGGAATTTAAGACTTTTCTTGCTACCTGGTTTCTCTAAACTATGTACTCTTTTGCTCTTAGTGAATATTTGACAGCTTGCAAAATAATACAGAATGGCAATAAGAAAGCAACAGCTTTTCTTGAGCTATTAGGGTCTTCTGGAACAGTCTTTGTTTCTAAAATATAGCATTTAAAAAACACTGTTAGAGATTTGGAATAAGTAATAATGAATATGTTACTTCCCATTCCCTTTGAGGGAACACACTGAATTGCTTAATTCAAAATATCTAAGAATGTCTCCTCTTATCTTACAACACTGCATTCCTTATTTAGAAAGATATAAAAATCCAGGGCTACTCTGACCTCATTATAAAAATATTTCACATGCTTTAGGTACATTACCTATCTATTAAAAACAATAACAAAACAATCTTAAAACATTAGAATCCTACTTTAGTTGGATGATAAACTTTTAAAGAATAATAGAAATAAGCTGCACTTTGGAGCCTTGTGCATGGAAAGTTTATTTGGGACTTGTTTTTTATTTTAAAATTCCTATTAATTATGTGTTAATAGTACATATCATTAATAGATATAAGAAATAATTAACAAAATTATGTTTTTGCATAACAATATATACTTTTCAATATGATATCATATTTAATTGGTTTAAATTTTTTAAACTAAATATTAATTAGTTATATTAAGTTAACTTAAAATTAAATTTTAATTTTCCTAAAATGGAAACTTTGATACAGAAGATAACCAGTGATAATTATGACCCAAATATCTTTTTTCTTCACTTTGCTCTTTTTTTTTCTTTTCCTTCATTTCATCATATGGATTCTTGCTCATTTTTTTTTTTTCATGGTTACTCTGTGCTTGTTTATTTATTTATTTTTTCCTGCTGAACAACAATGGGTTCCTCTTCTCTGTACTATCCTCTGAAGCAACAAGGATAAGTGGGGCAAACCTATGGAGTATTAATTACTTTCCAGTCATGGCAGGTCTGAAGCCCCCTTGCTGCTCCGTGGAGCTGTTGAATGACCAGCTGAGAACTCTGAGTTCACTGCAAATATTCCAGAATGGACCCAGATTGACAGGAGCTGCCTATCCCATTTCATCACATTCCTTGGGGTCATCAGGGAGGAGAAGAAAGGCTGATTGCTTAGTCTTTAATCAGCTTTTCCTTACAGCTTTCCAAACAATTCATTCTTGGAGTCAAAATTTCAGAAGATTGTTTATTACAGAGAGATACTGAATATGCTCTGGTAGCACATCTATGCTTATTGAATTGACTTTCAATTTCTCTATCTTTTGCTTACTTTTAAATATTTTTTTAAAGAAATGGCCTATGGCTTACACTGTAAACATTTTGTCTTTTTAACCTAGAGACCTTAGGGCCTTCAGACTTTTCCCTGAACATTATAATTTTTTGTTTTCTCACTGAATAGTAATACTGTTGTCTTCTTCTTAAAAAATAGGTTCATTTTTGATTATTTTCCTCTCTTTACTTTTTATGGAGGGCAGTCCAGTGGAGGAGTTGGTATGTAAAGTGCATAAAGACACCTCGATAGGACATGTGCCCAAACACAGGTGGGCTTCACCCACATTCCAGCACATCCCTTCAGGGGTTCCTGGGGCTATTGAATTTTCACTGCTACCTTCCACACATTCCTAGAGCAAGTTTTTTTTTAATATTTATTTTTAAGTTTTAGGTGGACACAATATCTTTATTTTACATTTATGTGGTGCTGAGGATCGAACTCAGTGCCTCATGCATGCATGCTAGGTGAGCACTCTACCACTGAGCCACAACTCCAGCCCCTAGAGCAAGTTTTGAAGTTGTAAACTCCTCTGCAGGTCAAGATTGTCATGATTGCCAGCAAAACAGTGGCACCAAAGAGTTCCCAACTTAGTGTACACTCATGGCTTCTTTGGGAGCCCTATCTACATGCTGGTGGGATGAAATAAACAGATGTTATCTGAGCTGTACTTCCCTTATTAGTCACTCTTCTCCATCAATGAAACAAGGGTCATTCTAGTTATTATTTTGGGCCCAGGAAAATTTTCTTCCTGTTGGCATGCAATTTCAAACAATCTTATAAATAAAGTGTTATGAGTAATACTCTCATAGTTTTTATTTTTTCCCCACTTTATAAAGCAAACTGGATGTTTGGACCACTGAACTGGAAATATATAACATCCATTTATTAAATAGCATGATTATATAAACTTAAAATCTTTTTCTCTGTCAGTATGTGGAGGAAAGAGTATATTGATATTTCTTTCTAAGGATTCTTAAGAAAAGGCCTTTGGTTTTTACAGAATCATGAAAGTTAGCATTAGTACATATTAGTCAGATAGCGTTTCTGATGAGTTGACTTTTTTCCTGAAACAGGAAGATTGAGCATACTTTCTGCAATAGGAACACACAACTCTTCTAGAGACATAAGGCTTAGATTGATATTTCCTTTTTAACGTATTTAAGGGAGAAATGGATATAAATTAAATAGTTTTTAACAGTGGTACTGCACTGGTAGTGAAAAAAGTCTTCATAATCACTGAATGGATCTCAGAGATGACAGGATTTACTCCTGTGCAATATTAACCTAGGTATAATTATACCATTCATAGACAAATGTGTATTTTGGATAAATATCAGCATTAAATAGGATTTTAAAAAATAAGGGTTTGAAATGGAGTTCAAACAAAAGTCTTAAGTTTTTCTCTCAGTAGATTTTATTTATTTTAAAAATGAATATGTGTGCTTATGCCAGAAGTTTAAGTTGGCTTACACCCTCTAAATTTGTGTCTTTCAATTCTCAGCAATTTATTTTTTTTTCATATTCGCAGTAACATAGTCTGAACAAAACAATGGCATTTCCCGATTGGTTAGTTAAATTTCTCACTTTCCCCAATTTTACCTCCTGCTCTGTTCTTTCCCTCTTTTCTATTCTGGCTGAGGCTTCAGAATGCCCTAGTTTTACATTTTCTTAGCCTCTTTAAAGTAGAAGACAGAGCATGTAAAATAAGAGGCATGCTTCTATGATCACAGGTGATGAGTGTTTCCTGCAAGAAAATACATGGGAATAGTGAGGAGGTGAAGGGAACCTTTGCAGTAGCCACTGGTCATTCTCCCCATTTCTGGCCTGGTATGTGCAGCAAGGAGCTGCAGCAGTGACTCACCATTGCTCCACCTAAAGGAGCAGTCCAGAGTGGCAGCCTATTGTCCTCTCAGAAGTGGGCATTTTTACATTGCTTTTGCCAGAAGCACCCACCATGCTTGGTCCAGTCAGTTTGACTACAACAGCATGAATGTATAGTGGGAGCATCCTTTAGAATGCCACCAGTTTTCTAGCACAGATGCAATACTTGCAAACATAGTCTACCCAGGTGCAAACCTGGGCTATGCTGAGACTACAGAAAGATCCCAGCATCTTAGTGACCTGCATGTGTTAGGTAACAAAGTAAATGTAGATTTGTAGACAATCATAACTGGCTTCAAAACATATTTTCATGATCTTGTTCAGATGACTTTATGGCCATCTCAAAGATTAAAACCCAGATTTGCAACCTGGAGTCAATTCTTACCTAAAAAATTTTTATGATGAAAAATTGCCTATCTATTTCTACTGAAAAGAATTTTAATTTTCTAAGCATAGAAATTTCAAGTAAAAATCACATACTTCATGACAGAAAATATTTCTAAGGTAAATGTTATAAATAGGTTTTGAGTACTTGTTATGAGCAAAATGCTGACAGGTTTGCAGTGAGTCCAAAGTTCACTCACTCCGAAGACTTTTATTAAGCCAGCATTGCCCAGGCTAGTTCCTCGTGATACAGTCATACATGGTGAATAAATGGAGATTTTCCTTAAAGGAGCTTGTTAGCATGCCTGAGGAGAAAGACACACAGACAAATAATTACAAAAAAAAAAAATCACGTGAAAGGGCATATTACAAAGCCTTGGGTAGTTAGGGTAGACTTTCTGGAGACAGTTCTATTGGAACTGTGGTCAAATTTATGTAGGAATTGGCCAAAGAAAACATGTTATTGGTGATGGGAGCTTTGAAATATATTCCAGGTGGAGGATATCACATGTGCAATCAAGAAAGAATGGGTTGCAAGTGTTTATCACAGAGTGACCAATTCCATAAGACACTAATCCCATAGAGGAGGGCTCCACCCTCATGACTTCATCACTCCCAAAGGTCTCACCTGCAAATACCTTCACTTTGGGATTAGAGTTTCAACATAAGAATTTGTGTAGAAACAAGCATTTAAATTTTTGCAGTATGATTTATATACCAACAATGATTAACAGTCACAGCTTTGGCCTACTGTCTTCCCAAGTTTAAGCCCAGTAGAAAAGAGGGTGTCTTCTATGGTTATGGAATAGCAATTTGCATTGGCTCTGGCTCTGAATAGGTCATTTGCCTCTGTTAAATAATAACTGCTGTCAGGGGCATCTGGATACTGATTGGTCAAACTAGGAAATACCTTCCACCTTGGAACAGAGGTTGGAGTGGAGGCAGTTATGCACTTATAAATTGGCTTTAAAAATTAGAAAGAAAAAAAGGCTTTTTAAAAGCCTTAGTATTTATGGCATTTATTAGTTTCTTTAGTATAAATACTTCCATCATGGCTAATTTGAAGATGCCTGACTTGCATGATTTCTGAATGTTTAACAGTCAGCTCCTGTAGGCCAGTTGCAGCAGCTCCAGCACACCATCTTTGGGCTGAAGAAAGAGCTGCCAGAATCACAAGGATTGCAAGTGAGGTAGGGCATGGTACTTTAAAAGAAAATCAAAATGGTGCCATAAAGAGGAGTGGTGCCAGGTACCCAAAGCCAACAAGTAAGTATGTACTATTCCATTTAAGAATTTGTACACATTCTTAGGTAGTTTATTTGGATAACAGTTTTAAGGACCATATAATATTCCATTCTGTGAAAGTTTACCTTTCTTTTACTGTTGAATGTTTAAGTTGGTAGAATTCTAAATAATACTTCATTGGACATGTCAATGCCCAAAGCCATTTTGTACACTTAGCACAGGTTTGTTGAGATAGTTTGCTTATGTGCAATTACTATGTTCAAGGAATGGAACTTTTAATGCTTTTAATAAATATTCTCTAATAGATGTACAAAATATTTTTACCATTTTATATCACTCCCATCATTGTAGGAAAGTAATTATTTCATTATATTGTCATTAAGTATAATTAAAAAATAATTGATAGGACAAAATTGAATATCATTTTGTTTAGCATTTGTTCAAATTTCTAAAAATGCAGACATTTCAATGTTCTTAAAATAGGCATACTTCTTATATTGAATTTTCCTCTCATTTCCCAGTTGTGTGTTTATATGTGATCTTACCATACTATTGTCATAGGAATTTATCTTCTTTTACTTAATTAACACATAGAATAGTTAATATTGGAAATTCTAGTCCAGAGCACAGCTTGATAAATGTTGATGGGGTATTTTATATAAAACTCTGATTCTATATAATTGAGGGTAACACTGGCTGATCTAATAGATAAATCCTAATATACAGTGAGTCAGCACAACAGAAATTTATCTCTTGCTCATGTTATTGTTTCATAATGACTTTTCTCAGTTAAACATCTTCCTCAAAATCATTTAAGGACAAACCCTCATTCTGTCCCATGATTTTCCTTTTCCCTTGGGCTATCCACACAGCTGTTTCCATTCAGTGGGGGTGTGGAATGAAAAGGGGATGAAATTTGGGAGAATTTTATGGCATCCTGGAAGTGCAGCAGTCCTTACACACACATTCCACTGACTCAAACTCAATCTGCTGGCAACATTAATTGCAAGGGAGTAAAGAAAAGGATGTGGTGAGCATCTATCCAGTATTTGCCCAAACTTCTATACCTGAAATGGAAAAATGTTTTCGAACAGTCTGATTTTGTTCCATACTACATAAATGCACCTGGGAATAAATCACTAACATTACTGGGATTATGTACAAGATTTAAATATGGAATGGGAAACTGAAAGTATTGATAAGAGATATATAGATTTTTAAATAGAGCAAAGTGGTGGGGGAAATTTTTTGAATACTCATTGAATGGCTTTTAGTTTAGACAATGCAAAAAAAAAAATGGAGTTTGTTGGACAAAGTGACCTTGACAAATAACTTTTGGTTAGGTAGCATTCAGTGTATAAGAAAATTAGTATAATCAGCTCAACTAGTAAACTGGCTTATTAGAATGTTATTTTAATTAAATATTTTAGTGAAAAAGCTGTTTATGGATTGGGGAAAATCTTTGAAATCACATATCTGATGAAGATTCATATATAAAAGAACAATCCTTACAACCTGATAGCAGAAAAACAATGGGCAAAGGTCCTGAATATACATTTCTCCAAAGGAGACAGAAAAATGTCCAACAAGTATATGGAAAGGTGCAGATCATCACTAACCATCAGGAAATGCAGACCCACTATGAAATATCACCAGAAAGCCCTTAGGATGACTGTTCTGAAGATAAGGGAAGTATTGGTGAGGATATAAAGAAAGGGAAATGTTGGTAGGAATTTAGATCAGTTCAGGCATTTTGGAAAATGGTTTGGAAGTTTCTAGAGAAATTAAATACAGGATGACCATATGACCCAGATATCCCTCTTCTGGGTACACCCAAAGGAAATGAAATCACTACCTCTTGAAGATATTTGCACTGCCATGTCTATTGCAACATTATCAATAATAATAGCCAAGATATGGAAACAATCTAAATGTTCCATCAAAGGATGAATAGATAAAAAGAACCATGGATGTGTGTATATACTCAGTTGTATATGCACATAAAAATACACAATGGAATATTTATTAAGCTTTAAAAAGGGAGATCCTGTCATTCACTACAACATGTCTGAACCTGGTGGAAATTATGCTAAGTGAAATAGCCAGACAGAGAAAGAAAAATATTGCATGATTTCAGTTGCATGTGGTATCTTCTTTTATTAAGAAATTAAAATACAGAAACAGGGACAGAGTGAGGAGAAGGGGAATGGGAGACATAGATCAAAGATACAAACTAACAGATATATAGGACTGACATTTCCAAAGGTCTAATGTATATCATGAGGACTAAGTTAGTCATTGTATTTGGAATTTTTACCAAATGAGTAGATTTAAATTGTTCTTGCCATACACAAGAAATAGGTAACCATGTGAGATGATGGATATGTTAATTCACTTCACTATAATAACTAATTAATTAGCTATATTTTATCTTAAAACAACATGTTGTATACCTTTAATGTATGCAATAAAATTTATTTTAAAAAATCAAACAAGAATATTTTAGCTCTCTTTTTTCTCCTTACACAGGTGATTAAAGTGTACAGTGAAGATGAAACCAGCAGGGCTTTAGAGGTACCCAGTGACATAACAGCCCGAGATGTTTGCCAGCTGTTGATCCTGAAGAATCATTACATTGATGACCACAGTTGGACCCTTTTTGAACACCTGCCTCATATAGGTCTAGGTAAGGATACAGAATCATAATGTTGCATCATTTTTTGTGCCCTGTAGGTCATGTGACAAAGATTTTCTTCAGATATATAAAAGTAAACAAAAGGGAATATGATCAGATCTTTTCTTTACTTTTTATTTTTCATTGTTGGTGATTAGTCAAGAATATAGCACCAAATGGAAACAAGAATAGAAATATTATAAATTTAGCATTGTTCCTTGTTTAAATAATGATATATCAGAATTTTAGAACTAAAACATAGTGTTTAAATTGTATTCTTCTTTTTTCTTTTTTTTTCTTTTTGAAGTTGGGTTGCACTATGTTGCTGAGGCTGATCTTGATCTCCTGAGCTCAAGGGATTCTCCTGCCTCAACTTCAAGAGTATAGGTTCACAGAGCCATACCAGCTCTGAGTTCAAATTGAAGGAAAGATAAATTTTATAATAATCTTTGGAAACACAATTAAACTTTTTTTTGAGAAGTTGACAAAACAGAATGTTATTTGGACTATTTTTTTATGTTGATGGCAGTATGGGCAATTATAAGTATCCATAGTAGTTATCCCCCCACCCCATCATCCCTCCTTTCTTTTTTGTTTTACTCTTTTTGTGGTGCTGGGGATCAAACCTAGGGCCTTGCATGATGTCTACCAATGAGCTACACCCTCAATTCCCAATGGTCATTCTCTCTCTTTTTGGGGGGAGGGGAGGGTACTGGGGATTGAACTCAGGTGCACTTAACCACTCAGCCACATACCCCAGCCCTATTTTGTATTTTATTTAGAGACAACATCTCACTGAGTCACTTAGTGCCTTGATTTTGATGAGGCTGACTCTTAACTCACGATCCTCCTCCCTCAGCCTCCCCAGCCAGTTGGATTATAGGCTTCTACAACCATGCCCAGCTTGTCATTCTCTTAATAGTGATGTGCACCATAGATTTTACTTGAAAATTATAAAGAACTCCTTTACATTTTGAGGATATAAAGATTAACCTTTTCAATTTTTTTTAAAAAATGTATTTGTTCTTTTAAATTGTACATGACAGTAGAGTCTATTTTGTCATATTTATACAAACATGGAGTATGTCTTATTCTGCTTCAAATGCTAGTCTTGTGGATGTACACAATGTTGAGTTTCACTGTGTTCTATTCATATATGTACATAGGAAAGCTGCGTCAGATTTAAACCACTTGTCTTTCCTATTTCTATCCTCTCTCCCTTTCCTTCATTCCCCTTTGTCTAATCCACTGAACTTCTGTTTTTTTAATTGGAAATGAGGTTTTGTATTATGAACCATGGAGAGTTTTTAAAGCTTCTTTTAATAAGTTATAAAGAATTCATTACTCAAGGGATACAGGGTTCAACAATAGTTTTATTCCCTGTTTATTTTTAAAGGCATTGATTTAAAAAAAACAAAACATGTTTATAGATAAGTAGATGAGAACAGAAGGAGTTTGTTATGGCAATTCCATTCAACTCTTTGAACTCTATATTAGTTTCCTGTGGTTTCTATAACAAATTATCACAAACTTTGTTGCTTAAAATAACAGAAAATTTCCTTTTAGACCTCTAGAGATCTGAAATCAGTAATAGTGGGTTGAAATTAAGGTGTCAGCAGGCATGTACTCTGGGGAAGAGTACATTCCTTGCCTCTTGCAGATTCTGGAGGCTGTCAGCATTCCTTGGCTCATGGCTGCCTTACATTAATCTCTGTCTGTGTGCCTTCTCCTCTTCTGTCTGCACCAAATATAATCCCTCTTTCTTATAAGGTCCCTCCTAGATAGTCCAGGAAAATCTCATTTTGAAGATCTTTAATTTGATCACATCTGCAGTCTTTTTTTTTCTTTTTCATAGAAGATGACATTCACAGGAATTCATCTGGAGTTATTTTGGGGGTCTATTATTCAGCCTATTGCAAATTCCTTCTCATTATACATTAAAAACTTTTAGTAATAAGTCATCAAAGTCATTTTAAATAACTTATTATTGACAGCTCAATTACTTCCTTCAATTTGTTTGAAGAATTGTGAAAGAATTTTATAACTAGTCATTAGAGTCATTCACTTTCTCATCTGACTGCCAGTATACAAAATTGTCCCTTTGTTTGATAGGTTCCAGAGTTTACACCCCAGAGAAGTGTTTCCAAAGAAAGGGTCTAGTCAGATGAGAGATTTGCCATTCTCTGATGAAACAGAATTTTTAAAAAATGATATTGGCAGAAGTGTGCTCTTAGGAGGATTCATATTGAAGAGACCCTTGTAAATTGGATGTACCTCACGCTGCCTGCATTCCCTGAACCCTTAAAAAGTGTTGGTAGACTTCGGGTTTGATGACGGTTATCCTGGGACATGTCAGAAACCCGAGGAGAGGACAGAGTGAAACCTGTGGAAAAGAAGTTAAAATAGTTCCACAGTCTCCATGGGGGATTTGGAACCTGAGCACCTCTGCCATTGACAGCTGATGAGTTGCAGCAGTGCCAGCTGATCGTGACAGCTGAGTGAGGATGGTTACATACCTGCCAGGGAGCCTGCATTCTGAAGCAGTCTGCAGTGGCCAGCTCGGCTCCCTGTATCCTAGGACAGAGAAAGCTCACTGTGTATTTTCCTCATTGTCCTTTCTGACTAATTTAACTTCTCTTTGTGATAATCAATCTCATAAACTATGATGCTCTCAAAAGATATCTGCCATATCCCAAATTATTTAATTTACTTATACTGACAAGAATAAAGCTTTTATTTAGCATCACATATAGCCATAGTATCTCATCCTCTTTTCTTTGGAGGGGAACTTTAAAATTATTCTTTTGGTTATAATCACTACAATTTATCCCTATTAAAAAGCTTTGAAGTTCAATAACATAGATCTGCTCTGCAAATCGAGTAGCAGTTTTCACTGAGAACACTGAAAATTATTTATACTAAAGAATGAAATATACAAGTCTTTTATTGGAAAAGCTTAAAATGGAACATTGCAAAATTAATTTGAGCTACATACTAAATTTAAACATATAATAATATCAATGTATTTTTCCATTACTATGTTTTCTAGAAGTTGCTGAAATAAAATCAAAGATTTGAGCATAATATCTCCTGGTTTCATCAACAATGCTTTAGACCAAACAATGAGAAGGAATTTTAGTTCTGGCATTTTCTTTTTTTTTTTTTTTTGCATTCATATTATATATTTAAGCAAAACAGTTGCAAACATAAATTCTACCCAAATGCTAACATGTATAATATTACACAGCCTCCAGTTCTTTGTCTAACAGTGTAATAGGAAAATAACCATTATGGAGGTGCTGTGGTTTTCCTGAACACCAAATATAAACAAATATGTCTTTGAAATGTTTTTGTTGTTGTTATTGTTTGTGCTTTTGACAAACCTATAAATACTCTTACAATATATATTTAATCAAGTAATGGAATTAAGAAACTTTTTTTTGCATTTGCATATTAAAATGAATAAAAAGAAGTAGAATGAGGTTATTTTTTCTTCCTTAAATATGATATGCAGTGACAGATATCCTTTGTCAATATAATGACTCCTGATACCTCCCTATAAGTCTTTAATGAGTGCCATTGATATAAAGAACCAAAGGACAAACTCTTTGCCAAAAGTTTGGTGACCAGCTAGTTAGCTCTGCATGTGATTCAGGAGACATCCTTGACCTCTTTTGGACCAGAGTGATAAGTTTTCCATTGATAAAATTTATGATGCTGGAGACCAAACCCAAGGCCTTGTGCAAAACAGAGAAGTACTCTACCTCTGGCTATATCCTCAACCCTAAAAAATATTTTCAAATACAAAAATAAATCAGTTCACTGTAAATAACTGAGAAATAAACAATAATCTTAAGGATTAAACATAATTATCCATAATTTCACAACACTGAAATAACTTCTGTTAGCATTAAAAATGTCTTTAAATAGTTTTCCTATTTTAACAAACTCTCCTTTTGTTCTCACTTTTGTAGACTGCTTTCTTTTTTGTGTATGTGTGCATAAAAAAATCCTTGAGTGTCCCCCCCCTTCCCCATTTCACTTTATAGATTCCACATAATGTAGGAACATAGGAACTTCCCCAGCTTCCCTTGGCTGTCTTCCATAAACAGTTTAGCAAATATTTACAGACAGGTTTATACTGACTTTTGTATAGTTTTGTAGATCCTGGAGACAGTATGTAGTAGGGAAAGAAGGATAAGAACATTAATATTTGTTATCTCTTAGGTGTTGATAAACTCCAGGGAAGGAAGATTGGGTGAAGAACAGCAAGTGGAGGTGGGTGGGAGAGATGTGCTTTAAATAGAGGCACGGGAAGACCTCCCTGAGAAGGTGGTGCTTGAGTGCAGACCTGAAGCACACAGCAAGCAGGCCAGAGGGAGATTGTTGTGGATCCAGGATATGGGAAATGGAAAGGGCCCAAAGTGGCAATGTGCTTGTATGCAGGAAGCAGCCCAGAGGCCAGTGTGCCTTGAGTAGTGTCACTAAAGTGGAATGTAATGGCAGAACACAGCAGAGAGCCACAGAGGACCAGATCCTATAGGGTCTCATAGGCATGGAGTGGCCTGGATTTTATCCTGAGAGAGAAAGCAATTAGGGGTGTCTGAGCCCAGAGAGCAATATGATCTGATTTAATTTAAATATATACTTCTGAGCTGGAAATGTAGCTTAGTGACGGAACACTTGCCTAGCATGTGTGAGACTCTGGGCTGGATCCACAAAAGAGGCCAGATAAGTTTGCCCTTGGAGGATACGCAACTTTGCTTTGCTTTTACAGCAAACTGCCTGTGGCTTATGGAAATTATCCCTGCCTCTCTTTATCATTTGTGCTAGTTGTGCATGACCCATTGTGCCCCATTTACATGTATTCTGCATATTTATGAAATTTAGTGGTTTTGAGAGATCTTGAGACCTTATAGGGAAGAACATTTAGATTTTCAGAATAGAAGAGAGTTGAGAGTTTTTTTCTCGCTCCAGTTGGTCAAAGCTCATGTTCCTAGGATTATGTGGTGGGTTTGTTTCTGTCTCATTCTACATCTCTGTCACTAAGGTATACTGTAATCTAAATCTTGAATTCCAAGAACATTTTCACATAGCCTTTCTTTCCAAGGTAATACTGAAGTTACTAAGATCAAACTGAGCCAATCTGGTTCACTTTAAAAAAGGCTGATAACTTATTTTATCTGAACAACACAAGAAATCATGTTGGAAATCGCCTGCTCTTGAATTTGTATAACTTAGTAGTAATATTATGTTTGGAACTTTGAATGTAATAGCGACATGTCATATCTTCTGGTCATAATTATTAATATATGCTTCTGAGAATTTTTTTTGGTGCTAGAGCTCAGAACCCAGAGCCTCATGTATGCTAAACTCACACTGTGCCATTGAGTATCCCCCCATTCTGACTTTTAGAATTTTAATAGGCAGAATAAATCATTGAAAGCAACTAAATACCCTGATTTTGTTCTCTGAATTGCCTAATCCAGTGCATGTTATACTGTGACTCTAGATGTACACACTGTTTTATAGACATTGAATTTTTTGGCTTCTCACTATTTGTTTATGACAAATATTCCACATCCACAGTTCTCTCCAGTCAAAAATAGCCATCGAATTTTTAATGTCACTGTATCAGCAAATATTTTCCCTTCTTTTATGTTGTAATATACCAGATTTTGTAACTGGTGTGCTTTGCTCGATAACCACTGGATGACACTATAGCTCCTCAGATGGAGTACTCTTTTTTTTTTTTTTTTAATAATCACTGTAAGAGGAACTTGGTGGGGGAGTGGACTTCAGCTTCAAGTCCTCTGGAACTTAATGGGATCCATGTTTGTCTTGCTCCCATTTTGATTCCTAATTGAAGCCATGGTACGAAGCAGTAGCAATTAGCACATACTTCCAGCACATACCTATAGACTGTTTGGGAAAAGGAATTAATTGTATTTTAGTATTATTGCTAGGAACAGCTGAGATTTCCATTGTGGATATCATTGTGGAGTGGCTTTAATAAGCAAAATGAATGACTGGAGGCTTTTAATGAAACTGTTTTTATGTGTGCAGCCACGTCCACGTGATCTCTTTAAGACAAAAGCAATGTACAGTGCAGGGAGGGAACAGTTCACTGCTGCCTGCTTTCAAGTTGCTTCTTCATATTTTTTTTTCTTCTTAACACAATAGGCAGTCTTGTTTTCTGGGGCTGATAGGTTGCTGTGCTTTCTGTGCTGTGTATAACTTACCAACTCTTAGATTTGTGGTCACCTTTATCACCAGCAAAGAAAAGTCCTGAAGCCTTTGGGACGTGTGGCATATGGCTTCTGTATAGTGAACTATGTGCCCTGATCTTGCAGCTTTTAAAAGACCATAGTGTCCAGGTAGCAACGTAAGGCTGGAAATGAAAAAAATTCTTAAGCAACAAAAATTTGAAGTGCTCTGCCTGCATGCACCTCCTGATTCAGCCAATTTTCCTTCGACATGTTCTCATAGCTTCTGCTGCTTGAGTTCAGATCCCACCAGTTCTCTCCTCAGGATTCTGTTCCTGGTCCTCATGCTTCTAGTTGTACCAAGGTTATCTCTCTGAATGCAGAGCTGATTCTCATGCCATATATGGTCAAGTTCCTCTGTGGGCCTTATAGTACCTTGTGACCTGCCTGCCCCTTGTAACTGCAGCCCATGTCACATCTAGCCTCACCACTTGCAGTTCAAGAACTGCCTACAAATTTCTGATGCACTGCAGTTTCTTCTCAGTGTCCTTGCTCCTGCTGTTGTGATTCCCAGGAATCCCTTTTCTGCCCATGTTTATCTGACTTACTGCTATGCATTTTCCATGGCTTAGTTATTTCAGCTAGCCCTTTCTTTAAAATACCTATGAAAACAAAGTAAAAATGAAACCTTCAGCTGTTCAGGGTGAGTGACAGCTAACATAGTACCACAGTCTGAGGAGGTTAAAAAGAAAAAAGCAGTTGGGAGCCTCTTGCACTCAACCTATCATAGTCACCTTTTCCATCTGAGAGCAAGTAGGGAGACACATCTACCTCCTTCACAGATGTGTCTCCCCCTAGATGCACACTACAGGTGCTCTGAAGCTATTTCTTGAGATGATCAGAACATTTGCTGGAACCACTTGTTCTCATACATCCCTTGGGAAATTGCAAATCCTGAAAAGCAGAGAGAGGTATAGGAGGCATTAGGAGTATTGGCAATATTTTGTGTCCTGGGAGGTGATGCTCCCACAAGTACATGCTATCTGCAGGAGTGGGAAACAAGCACTTTGGATAGGAATTAGATATTAGGCTATTCAAAGCAAATTGTTTACAATATCAATTAACCAGGAAAGTGAAGCTTAATGGTATAATAGAAGGATGTTATAAATTATTGTATATTCATGAGCTACAACATTTTGATCATATAGCTTTTGGTTATGTTTTTGAAGTTCTTCTTTAAACACTGATGTGGGAAAATATACAATTTGTAATGATGATTAAATAAAAATAGCATATCAAATATATAATGTTTCCTGAATTTTATGAAAAATGTACACACATACCCTCTTGTAGAACCAGAGAAAAAGACAAGAGGAGGTTATTCCAGATTGATATATTTAAACATGAATTGTGACTACCGCTTTTCTTTTCTCTAATAAAAATGTATCCTTTTAGTAATAAGAAAATAAGAAAAATAAGAAACAGAGACAATTTTAAAATAAAGAAATTTAAAAAGACTTAGCTAAGTTATCTTCCTGAAGCCCCAAAGTGGGCCAAATTCTATACCATTTCCTACAACTATCTTAATAATAATCATATTATTAAAATTAGATAGCAATTCTATGGGAACAAGGACTCTGCACTTACATACATCTTTGAAATTCATGGTCAAAGACAAATAAGTGTGTTTTGAACTAAGTTGTACTAAACTGTAAAATATTTATATCAAATAATTTAAAGAGTCAGGCGCAGTGGCACACACCTGTAATCCCAGAGGCTCAGGAGGCTAAGAAAGGGAATCGCAAATTCAAAGCCAGTCTTAGCAAAGCAACTCAGTGAGACCATGTCCCTAAATAAAATACAAAATAGGGCTGGGGATGTGACTCTGTGGTTGAGTGCCCCTGAGTTCAATCCCTGGTACCAATAATAATAATAATAATAATAATAGTAATTATTGTTATTATTTAAAGAATGGATTGCAAAAATACAGAAATGGAAGAGGCTTAGAAAGGAGGCCAAAGAAACCACATGGCATGCCCAGCTGGAAATTTACTCTGAATCCTTTAAGGATGCACTGGATAGCTTGGAATATATGGAAGCTGTTTATAGAGCTTCTGATATTTACCCAGTCATCTTCAGATAACATATATGCAAACATTTTGTGGAGAATAAGGCTTTCTATGAATATAAGTGGTGATTTTGGGGTCTGAGTTAATACAAAGTGTATTTCAATTCACTGGAGAACCAATTACAGGGCTTTTATAGTCATCAAGCCAAAGTGTCACAATTTTCCTATTATCACACTTGGGGAGATGAATCTGGCAGTGGCAACTTTCTGGGAGATCCTGGCGGTATTAAGTAGTATTCTTAGGTTAAGGAACCTTTAAGAAATTGAGCCTTGTTTTATTCTTTGCTTCTTCAGTTTTTGTTTTGCTTGGTCAGAGGCTGTTCATTTTTATCTGAAAATAAGATTGACAAAAACGTATCTAGTTTCTACCCAGTGCAGAGAAGTACAAGGACCATTTGTCTCCTGGAGTTTCCTGTAACAAAAGTATACAAAGAATTGTTTTCCTGGGTGAATTAGAGGTAAAAGCCACTTTTGTTTCTTTTCTTATCAAGTGATGAGAAGAGTAGGGACTCAGGTTTCTATTTGAGCCCCACGCTGTACTTTCAGTAGATTCAGCGAAGAAATCCAGGCAGAAGGTCACAGGTGAGCACTTTCCATTCTTGGAGGATTGAGGTTTTTTAAAAGACTTTGAAGTTAATTCAACAGTTTCAGAAGAAACTTTTCTTTCTTCTTCTTCTTTTCTTTTTTAGAAGCAAAGTTTCTGAAAATTAAACAGAATTACACATAGTTATCATTATTTGATACAGTTTTTTTCTATTGCCATTAGACCTCACTAATATATTTGAAACAAAACTAAAACTTAAAAACAGTATGAAGCTTTTTTGTTTTAAAGAAGCTGTTTAAACTCTTTGAATCTTTTCTTTCCTTTCCTGCCTCTATAGTTGCTATTTTCAAGTAATTTAAGAAGACTTTCTTCCTATTTTTCTGTCTACATACATGTAATATTTGATAATTATAATTCACTTTACAATGTCTGGAAAATAATTTCAGAAAAATGTTTAAAAACAGAATTAATTAATTATTGATCAGGTAGTTGGGGGTAGGAAATATGAGGTTAGGATTTAAATGATTAAAAATGTGTCTTTAAAGTTTTAATAACGTTTTGATATGGTATTTTAAGAGAACTCCATGAAGTTTTCAAAAAATAAAGTATTTAAAACAATTATGTTGAATTTGTGTGAAACTTACCTGGGGTCTTTTCTCAAATGCTAATAACTCCATGTTTGAGTTCATCTTGGTTTTGAACTTTGCAGCAAAGAGCCTCTGGTTGTAGGATTAATTTGTTTCTTTTTGGTATTTAGAAAAATACATTGTAAGTTTCTTAGTAGGATTACTTGATAGGTTAAAATTTGTTTGCATTTAGGATGATGCTAAAGGATGGTCAAGAGAAAGCTTATTGATTAGAAGCTGGCTGGTCCAGCACTTTCCTTAGTTCTTGGTAATGATATTTTATAGCCTGACCTGGGTAAGATAAAGCTGGTGACCAGCAACTTTTCACTTTCCCTTTAAGTGTTTTCCTTTTCTGGTAAAGTAATCCACCTCATCATCTTGTACTTCCTATTGAACTTTCTGCCTATAAAGGCCTGTATTTAGATAGCTGTCTTTGTTAAATAACAAATACTATTTTTAATGTAAAATCTGATTTACTGATAATCAATTATGCCACCTGGGTTTATTGGGTTATTATAGCCTTAATACATAATGTCATGAGATTGCTTGGGGGACATTATGTGACAATGCTTCCAAATTGAGATAATAATGTATACATTTAAAAAGAAAATTTAATGTAATGTGACTTTAAAAGCCAGATTCTGTAGCAGGAAAATTTTATTTTCAATTCCAGGCCGATGTATGAGGCAAAAATCCCAATTGCATTCAACCCTCTGTATTTTAATTTGCTTCCTCTATCTGTTATCTGAATTTTCAGTAGGATGGTACCAGAAATTTTATTTGAAGGAATGGAACGTACATCTTTTACTTTTTTACATGTATTCTAGTTTATGACATTTTTGAAGACATTTTTTTTCTTCTTAATATTTTGAGAATATTTTCCTGATGCCAGTAATGGCATTAAACATTCAATGAAGTTTTCTGAAAGATTGTATTCCTTATTTTTCCTTTCTAGACTGGAATTCTGACCTTTATTTCCATGTGGTCAACAGCAACAACAACAATAGCAACAACAAACCCTGGTTATTAGATTTCACTTTTTGGTGTCCATGGGCATTTTTATTATTATTATTAGTAGTAGTAGTATTTTAGTTACACATTTGTTATAGCTGTTCACACATCTGTTATAGCTTGATTTTGGAATCCTTTTTGTATTTATTTTTTATTTTTTTGTAACTAGAGGATTATGGTTCTACATGGTAGTTGGAGACATTTTGACAAGTTGCATGGTGCCTGAAATTTGATTTCAATCCCTGTACCCTTTCCTTACACTCCCCTCTTCACTCCCCTTTTGTTCTTTCCTCTATTACACTGATCTTCATTTTGCTCATTCATTTATTTACTTTTAATTGGTGTTTCTAAAAAGGTGAAATTCCCTTCAGTATGGTCATATGTGGATATAATCTGATTTTATTAAATTCATTTCATCCTTCTCCCCTTTCCCATTCCTCCTCCCTCCCTCTCAATGCTATTCTTGTACTCCACTGATCTTTCCTATGTGTTTATGACATTCGATCCCCCCATTTTTTCCCTTATTTTGCTACAGCTTCAATGAGACAAAACATTCAACACTGATTTTCTGAGTTTGGCATTTTTCACTTAGCATTATGTTTTCCACTTCTGTCCATTTACTGGGAAACCCCATGATTTTATTTTTCTTTATAGCTGAGTAAAACCCCATTGTGTATATTTACCACATTTTCTTGATCCATTTGTCTATCAGTAGACATCTGGGTGAATCTAGAATTTGGCTATTGTGAATAAACATAGACGTATGCTGGTTTTAGTTTTTTTTTGGATAATTCCCAATGAGGGGAATATTTGGGTCATGTAGCGGTTCCACTCCTAGTCTTTTGAGGTTACTGTATACTGCTTTCCAGAGTGATTATACTAATATGCATCATCACTTACAATGTATGAGTGTACCTTCCCCACATTCTTGCCAGCATTTATTATTGTTTCTGTTCTTGAAAATTGTCATTCTGACTGGAGGGAGATGAAAGTGTAAATACCTTTTAATGCAGTCCAAATTGAAAGGATTTATAATTACTTTCATGGAAGATGAAGATTGATGTAATTTGAAATGTTGCCCATTACTTTTACCTTACATTTGAAATATGGTTGTTTATTTTCAATTAATTAGCAAATATTTTTGAATTTGTTTCAAAATAAAAGAAATTGAGGCAATGGAAACATGAAAACTGCAAAAAAACAAGAAACTGATTTTAGCTGATACAGAAAGAATGCCTGTGATATAAATAGACACAGTGGAGGTGGCAGAGAATTCTCTTGGTTGGGAAGCTCTAGGCAGGTAGCAGTAATTCTGTGCAGGGGAGAGAGCATCATGTGGGGTCAGATATGTTGCTACTGTTCAACCTTGGGGAAAATTGGCTATTCTAAACCTCAGTTATTATCAGTAAAATAGAAATACAGCTTGCTCATTAGATTATTGTATTAATTTCCTAAGAGTGCTATAACTAATTACCACAAACTTGGTGACATAAACAATAGGGATGTTTAGTTTCACAAATCTGGAGGGTTATTTTCCTGCTGGGAGTTCTAAGAGGAATCTGTTCCTTGCTCCATCCAGACTCTGGTGGCTGTTTGCATTCTTTGGCTTGTCGTCACACCTCTTGAATGTCTGCTTCTGTGATCCCATTGCATTTTCTTTTTTGTCTGTGTTTATTCTCCTCTGCCTGTACCTTAAAAGGATGCTTCTGGTTCGATTTAGGGCCCACTTGATTGATCCAGAATGTTCTCCCCAATTCAAAGCCCTGAATAACATCTGCAAAAGCTTTGCCATGTAGGGTAACAATTACAGGTTCCATGAATTAGGATATGATATCTTTAGGGCCACTATTCATCTAATTAAAGGTGTTATAAGAATCAAATAGAGCAGTAAAACAGCTCTCAGACTGAGACGTGCCAAAATGCAACTTTTATTTCACAAAATGGAACTAATTTTGCACTCTGATTCTTCTGACCCTGCAAACAATTTAGGTTTCTGTTGTTTGCTCACTCAATAGACTTGTTGGGGTAAATAATTTAGATTCTATCAGTGAGTTGCATACAGGTCTAAAATGTTCTGAGGTGAACATTGAGACCCACCTTCACATCTCTGACGTTGTAGTGGGGCATGTAAGTCCCAAAGGAGGTACTTGTCTGATTGTTATCCAATTCTTTTTTGTTCTGGAAACTCTTGCTCCTTCCAAGGTTACTGCCTGAAGCATAAAGACCCTTATATTCATGGCCTTTTCTTAGTTCTCTGTGTTCCCTCCCCTCTGGGGCATTTGAGATGACCATGCTTTTTGATGAGACTTAACATTGACTCAGCAATTGCTTCTCGCTGTGCTAGATGCAGGGCTTCTTGAGGAGAGTTGTTTTGTTTTGTTCTGTGCTGGTGTACATTGAATCTACCAGGCTTCACATGTGCTAGGTAAAACCTCTACCACTGAGCTACATCCCCAGCCCTTTGAGAATATATTCTTTAGACTATGGTTTGAGCCACACCACATGTTTAAATATATTGGGCTTTTAACAACCAAAAATCGTTCTAGTGCTGGAAAGGGGCAGGATATAGAGTCACTTGGGACCAGCACCATACAGGTACTGTCTCTCTCTATTTTTTTTCTTTCACTCCATCCCCTGTCAATTCCTTTATTCTAGTTTCTTTCCCAGGAAGCAGAGGGTGCATCCCTGTAAGAGAAAACAGAGGATTGGCATTGCTCTGATTCTCCCTAAGCAGTTGCATTTGCCAAATATCAATAAAGTCTACTTTGAAGCTCAAAAACCAATAAATTTCCTCTTTGTCATTTTTTCCTTTCTTTAAAGTGTATGTTGAAGACAGAACATAGCTATTTCCTTGGTGGGAGAGAAATGGGTGCAAAGAAACAGGTATGCAAAGCAAACAAGCCAGCATGTTGATTCCTTCCTGGACATTCTCTCAGTGTAGTTGCAAGGATCATAGGTACAGTTTCCAACACTTACAGTACTTACTAGTGCATACCTGTGTTTCATAAACTTTAAAATCCCAGCAGGGTTTGTGTGAGAAATAGAGTCAAGTGGGGATTGGAAGATTGTTAAGGATGCAACTTCCCATCTGATGTCTTGTTAATAGATCCCTTCAGAGTGCTTATACCCAGAACCTGGTGTCTTCTTTAAGTACACTTTTTTCACTGTTATTTTATTTTCCAGCAAATTCTGTTGGCTCCATCTTCAAAATAGATCCAGAGTCTGCCTATTTTTTTGTTGTTATTTGTTTGGCTTTTACAAAATTGACTGTTGTTATGTTCATCTAAGCTGCACCCTCACTCTGGGTTCATTGAAGCAGCCTATGAAATAGACTTTGTTTTTCAACCCTTACAACTTTTAAAGTCACTTCTTCACTTAGTAGTGAGTATAATCCAGTTAAAACATTTCAGCTCAGGTTTTCCCTGAGTTCAGCATGATTTTCACGTAATTCAGAGGAAAAGCTGAGTCCTTACTAAGGTCTGCAGGGCCCGATACAGCCTCTCATCTCATCTCCATTATTTCTCTGGCCTCTCCTCCTGGTACTGTCCCATGTGCTTACTCAGCATTAGCCTCCTTGCCAAGCTACAGAAATACCAGCCTTGGTCTCATCTCAGTGGCTTTGTTCTTCTTCCTCTAAATATCCCCTGGGCTCATGCTCTCTTCTCCTTGGGTCTTGTTTAAAGACTCCCTTCTCAATAAGCCCTTCTGTGGCGAGCTATTGGGAATGGATTCCTTTCACCATTTTCTAGTTAGCACTAGCACTTTCTTTCTTCCATGCTCCATTTTTCTCTGTTGAGTTTATTGCCACATTTTAAGATTTACCTTTTATTTATCATCAGTTTCTTCCCCAAAGCCTCATGAAGGCAGTTATTTCTTACTGACTTATCCACTACAAAAATCTCAGCTCTAAGAGGAGTTCCTGATAAATTGCAGGCCTTTAGTAAATCTTTGTTCATTGAATGGATGAATAACTTACAGTTGCCAAACTACATTGGTTTATCTTGTAACAAGTAGAAGTAGACAAATTTTTTAAGCAGGATTCACATTGAGACAACTATCTTGGGAGACAGGAAGTTGCTGTGATAACAGTGTTCAGGTTGGATTGGAAGAAATTTGGAGATAAGAGGCTTTTCAAGAAAAAACTGAAGGTCCAACAATAGCAGTGATGGTGGAAAAGCTTGAGTGTGTGTGTGTGTGTGTGTGTGTGTGTATGTGTGTGTGTAGGAGTTGTTGGTTATGAGTGACACTTGGAGTAAGAACACGTGGTAGCTGGTGATATCAGGAGTAAAGGATATTGGAGAGGAGGTTGAGAAAAATGAAAGTGTGACTTAATTCTACATTTCTTTGAGAGAATGTGGTAAAATAACACTTATCATAGTGGAGAAAAATCTAAGACATAAAAAGAAAGATGAATTTATTTTGCTTTAAGGTTTTTTTTAAAAAATTATGGAATGTGTATCACATAAAATTTACCATTTTAACTATTTTTAAATGTGCAGTTCAGCAGCATTAAATTCATTTATGTTGTCATGCAATGATCACCACTATTTATCTTTAGAACATTTTATCTTCCCATAATGAAACACTATACCAAGTCAACAATAACTCCTTGCCCCCCTCACCCCCAGTTCCTGGCAACTTCCATTCTACTTTCTGTCTCTGTGACTTTGGCTATTCTAGGTGTCTTGTATAAATGGTAGCATTACAGTATTTGACCTTTTCTGATTGTAGTTTTTCACTTATCATAGTAACTTTGAGGTTCATCCATGGTGTAGCATATGTCAGAACTTCACCCCTTTTTTTAAAGTGACTATTCCATTGTGTTTATGTATTGGTCCCTTGATGAACATTGGGTTGCTTTAGCCTTTTGGCTCTTATGGATTGTGCTTCTATGAACATTGTTGTATGAATATCTTTAAATCTGCTTTGACTTCTTTGGGTTACTCACCCAGGACTGGAATTGGTGAATCATATGGTAATTCCATGTTTACTATTTTGAAGAACCACCATACTGACTTTCATTTCAGGTGAACTGTGTTTGAGTTGGTGGAGAGTGTCAGAAGGTAGGACTGGACCTTGGCTGAAGGTACTTCTAGGCAGAGATTCCAGTTGAAGGAACCTCCCAGATGTGATGAAAAAGGGGAGGTGGTGAATTAGTTTGAGGAAGGACAAAGGAAGGTATTGAGTGAAGGACCAAGTCAAGTCATAGGAAAGAGAAGCAGTGAAGGGAGCCAGTCAATGAGACAGAAAAGGAGCAATCAGAATTAAGAACAGAACCAAGAGTGCTGATATACACTTAACTCAAACTCATCCATATTCATTGAGTACTCTGTCAAGAACTTCTTTTCAGAAGAATAAGCTTCTATTTAAGGATGTCATTACTTTCAAGGGTTCAGGTCCAGTAGGTCACAGATCACTACTGTGTGTTGAATTTCTGAGGCATAGATACTTTTCAAAAAAGTCCTAGAAATACTAAAAAAGCAGAGAATCTCTTATTCTTTTGTTGGCTGTTCTCCGTTTCCTCTTTTGCATTAATAATTTTACAGTTACTTTTTCCCCCAATGATTTATGGAATTATGACACACTTTAGGAAAAGTGAGCAAGCCAACATGGATAACTCTGTGACTTCTCAGAGAGTGCCATGTAGCTAGGTAATCAACACCCAGATCAAGAAACACAGCACTGACCTTACCCAAGTGGTTCCCTGCATGCCTCATTTATACAGTATCAACATTGTTCGAATTTCTGGCACCATAGCATAATTTTTTCTGTTTTGAATCTATGTAAGTGGAATCATGCAGCATGTACTATCTGGGCCTGACTTCTTTCACTTAATGTTTCTGAAATTAATCGACGTTTCTGGGAATGCTTTTATACAAGTTATTTATTTTCACGTCATATTCATATGCAAGTATCCAGACTTTTGGGTAACTTCCAGTTTGAGGCTATTATAAATAATAGTATATGAACATCATTACAGTTTCTTATTGAAATAGGAATTTGGTATTATGTTTTACCTATTTAAATTGCCATTGCTTCAATCATTCAAGTGTCTTTTCTACCCAGTGCTTTCCCCCCTTACCTAATTATCTTTATTGTTAATACAAGTTGTATTTTCCTTAATATTAGTTTTGAAAGTACAAAGTACCATAAGGAATTGAGGTTCTTTAAAAAATCTGTATTTACTTTCATTAACATTTTCTTTTTAAAGGATCTATTTTAATTTTTTTTCTCATCTACCCAGATTATGCCTCTTAAATGTGTGTTGAATCTGTCAAAATTCTTCATCCCTTAATGAGGTGAATTGTTCAACCCTGAAACAAATATTTTAATTTTGGCACCATGATGAGTTGGAGGAAGAATAGCTCTTGTTCTTAATGCAGATTTGTTATTAAATTTATATCATAATTTGCATAGCAATAAAAGGAAATTGAGAATTAGCAAAATGTACATTGTGATATGTAATTTTTCTTTTCAGATGACTGCTTTGGTATAAAAATTGAATTACTAATTCAAAATTGATGAGAAACTTTTATCAATCTGGATACTTAGGAATTGATTTGAAATTTTCTATGCATATGAGACATGTATACAAAATCTATTCTAAACATTTGTACAGTTATTTGTGTGTGTGTGTGTGTCTGTTTATCTGTTAACATATTCACTGAAGCATTCTTCACAGAAAGAACACTAGAAGACCATGAGCTGGTGATTGAAGTGCAGTCTAACTGGGGAATGGAAGAAGAAAATAAGCTGCACTTTAGAAAAAATTATGCCAAATATGAATTCTTTAAAAACCCAATGGTAAGTGAAATCTCCATTAACAGTCAATGAAAATTAAATGAATCAGTTAAATTTTACTTGAAGAATATGGTCACTATCAATAAAACACAGTTCCATTTAGTGATTCTGGCCCTTTAAAATTATACTCACATTTCTTATTCTAACAATGATTAGTCACTATGATACAAGAAGTTCAGACACATGTAAAACATTTCTTTAGCCTTACTTTCAGAATCTCAATTGAGATGCATTTAGTCATTTAACTTAAAAATATAGGTAAACCTACTTTGGAGGCATTATTGCTTTTTTTTCTTGCCTTAGAGGAAAACTAGACAAAGCAATTGTACATTTGACTTTGAGATAAATTATTATAGGTCCTCAAATGTATTCCAAAATGTAGTTTAAGTTTTTTTCACAATATTTAGGAAACTTAAGTAAGAAACTTTCTAAAACAAAAATAGATTGGTAATCATTGGGAATGTGTAGCTTAGCCAGAAATTTAAGATTGACATGAATCTTGATGCTTCAAATTATTTTGTTTTTAGTGAAATAATTTTTGACCTAAATAGAAATGAGATAAAGAATAGCATATTATCTAGCAAATACTACTTTCATTATAATTCTCTTTAAAAGAAATTAAATGTATGTCACATTCTAATGAAGACTAGGGATCTAGAGAAGTTAGAATAGCCTCTGGGATCATTATTTTAAATTGTTTTTGTCTCTGCAGCAGTAGCATATTTTACACTAAGTTTTGGATAATTGGATTGAAATGATCCTTTATGAAAAATATATGATACACATCATAATAGAATATTTTCAAACCCTGAGAGACCTCTTACATTCTCTTTTATTTTAACCTATTAATAGAAACATAATGGGATGATCTTTGACAAAGAAAATAAGAGTTCTAGTAAAAGTTAAATAGATTTGAAGGGAAAGTGTTTTCTTGTTACAAATCTTTATTAAAAGCTAGAATTTAAAAGTTGTATTTAAAGAAATATGGTTTGGTGCTCATTTCTGTTTTATTATTATTATTATTGTTATTTGTAATTTAAATAAGACGAGACATTCACTTTGTATAGTTGGAGCCAATGGTTCAACTGGGTGATCTGACAATATCTGGATACAGTTTTGGTTGTAGGACTGTGGGGGTGGGGTGGGGGTCAGCAGGAGCAGTGCCAAAGTGGGCAAAGTTAGAATTCTGCTAAACATCCTCTAAGGCTCAGGACAGCCCCACAACATAGGACTATTAGACAAAATGTTAGTAGAACTGCTGTTGAAAAACCCTGTCCTAGAGGAAATATAGTAGAATATATTTTTCCAAACTTGTCTGATCATAAAATTTACCTAAGGGAGTCCCAGTATTTATTAAAAACACAGACTCCAAGACCTGGCCAGACCTACTAAATCAGAAACTCCAGGAATGAGGTCTGGGAAATTCTATTTTAAACAACTGCCGTGGGTGAATTTTATGATTAAACAAGTTTGGAAAAACAGTAGGTGGAAAGAATTGGACTTTTACTTCCCACACTGAGTCCTGGTTTCTCTATGTTCTTGACTGTGAACCTGGGTGCAGCCTTTGCCCTTGATTTCTGTGAGCCTTGATTTTGTAAAATGGGTTAGTAGTCTTTTCATACCTGGTAGAGTAGTTGGAGGATTTGGGGAAGAGATGTGGGAACAAACTCATTGTCAACTTGAGGGCAGTGTCCTATGACTCCAGGTCAGAGCATCTCTCTGCATCATTGTCATCTGGGCCCAACTCTACCTGGGAAGATGCCTGAGGGTACAGTCCAAGGACCAGCATTTTCAGAAGCACTTAATGTGGATTTTAGATACATTGGCTTAAGGATCTTCTGCTTTAGATTTCTATACTGGTCATGATTCAAACTTTTCTAGCATGGGTTTAGCGATAATTTAACCTTTATTTTTTGTCAGTATTTTTTTTTCCAGAGCATATGGTGTCTTTTGCAACTGAAACCAACAGTGAAATATCCCCAACACAAATTTTACAGGTAAATATATATTTCCATTAAAATATGTAAGAAATCACATAATAATGGGAAAAAATAGGTCCTTATTAGGCATGCTCATATTTTGACATGTTGACTTGAATGTTTAATTTTTTTTGGGGGGGGGCAAAAAGCTAACCAACCAACCAAACAAACAAACAAAGAACCAACCAAACAAAAAGCTGGGTAAAGAATGCCCTAAATCAATACATCCCCCTAAAAATATTTTTCTTCCCAGTTCTGGCCAGGTGTCAAAGGATTTTAAACATTTCAAAATGTATGCTATGGAAGGAAACTTTAGAGTTTTGCTTTGTGATGTGTATATAGGTTATGTTATTCTTTTAAAAAATCAAAATTATCAGTAAATTGAAGACATTTTATCAATAGATACATAGTATTGGCATTCATAATAAACACCTTCAATTCTATTTGTGATAAAATACTTAGCAATTAAATGAATGGAGGGATATTCAGATATACTTGTTTCATATACTAACATCTGTAATAGCTTTGACAGAAATACTGGCATAGAATTGTAAGATATTCTTAGCTGAATCATGAATGCTGGTTATCTAATTAAAAATCTCCTTACTTTTGTGTCTGTTAGATTCATTTCTTCCAAACTAGCAGTTATTTGGGGGGGGGGCATTTTCCTAAGATATTGTCATTACAATAAATGAACAGTTTATTTTAATTTTGATAGATTAGTAGATTTGGTATCAGAAGCTCTGCGGTTGTTTTTTCACAGGTTAATGTTGAGCTATGTCTTCATGAGGATTGAAGCTAAGCTCTAGGCATTCCTGAACTCACTCAGTATTCTCTGGTATTTCACAAAGATAACTTTTAATATTTCCAATACAATATGATTTTAATATATTAGTCAGGCATATCTACCATAGATTTGTTTCCTGTGGGCTTTTAAATATGGGCATGCTTTATTTTCATACTTCAGAATATTTTAGAAATATGATTAATCCCCAGATGTTTTTCTGAAGGCTGCTTCTATGCCGCTGGGTTTCACAGAGCCCCCTGCCCCCCACATCTGAATGTTAGGGTAAATGACAACCTCAGGACTCCCAACTCTCAGCTCCCTGTAGGCTTCACCATTGTATTGTGACTCAGTGGTGGGGTGGAGGTTTTCTTCTATCTCCTTTCCCAAATCCTCCTCTAACATAGTTATATTGCTTTAATGCTAAATTATAAAAACAAGAAAAATTGTAGGCTTTGGAATTAGATAGTCCTTCATGTGCCCCTGACCTCTTCTCTCCACTGAGGCAATGTTTCCAGTTTTTAAAAGGTTTCTTCTTTTTCTGGTTTGACCTCCATGCCTCTCTTTTTAAAATTTAAATGGTTTGGTTTAATAACTTGGAAAGCACTCAAACTAAAAAACCTACTTACCTGTTTTACATGTCAATTAATTAATATCTGTGGCTCATTTAATTAAAAAAATAGTAAATTACCTTAAAAAATGTAAATATGTACTATTGGCATTTCCCTGAATAGTTTTTAAAAATAAAGTAATTCCTCTTACTTTCAGCTCTTCCATTTGTTTATTCATAGGGATTTCTATTTTCTTCTTTTAATGAGACACTAATGCACTTCCAGTGTCTTATTAAGGACACTGAGCATGGCCATGCACACAGAGTGACTCCCTTCCATTCTCCTTTCGCTGATCAATGTGTGCCCCCATCTCAGTTAATTACTACTGTATAATACAGTCTTCCAAACCTTAATGGTTTGGAAGATCCACCTGCATTTTGCCAACCATTTTGAGGGGCAGGGATTTAAGAAGAGTTTGCTTCATCTCTGAAGCACTTTGACTCAGTGGTTAGAGAAGATTCAAGGTCCCCTTCTAAGCTGTCCCTTTTACCACACATGCTGTGACACTCAACTCCTGTCCTCTCTTTCTCCTTCTGTGTGGCGTTTTGTCCTCCAGAGCTTTTCCAGTTTCACTGGGCTTCTCACCCATGGGGGTTTCCAGATCATCACATTTCCTGTGTGGAATCTGACTTGCAGAAGTCAAGTTGGTTTGAAAGCCATCAGTCTAGGACATATCTAGAACTGGCAAAGGGTTACTTCTACAATTTTATTTTGGTCCAAGCAGTGACAGGCTTACACTGATTCAGGGTGGATGGAGAAACAAACTCTGCCTTTTCATGGTTTAAAGCCAAGATGCAATTGCAGAAGGACATGTGGGATGGGAAATATGGTTGCAGTCCTCTTTGGAAAAAACCCAGCCTGCCATACTGCCCAATGACAGAACTATGGAAGATAAGAGGTTGTATATTCTCATCAGTAAAGTGAAGTTGGCTCAACTTCTTGTCTTTAATAATTGAAGTCAGGATTGTGGTATTCTATGGTATAACACAAGGAAATCAATAGGTAAACCTGTCAACTCACACACAAAAACATGGGAAAGGATGAGAAGTATAGGACTTCACCCTATAGATGATATCCAGCTTTACAAATAGACAATCAACTAGTTTATAATTTTGATGTTTGATATTGATATTGATATTGTTTAGTTTTTCATACTTACATTTGATTGGTTGGTAAAAGGCTACAAAATCATTGTTTCCATAATATTAGGGGAGAGTCTAATTTTTCTTCCAGATGTTTCTAAGTTCAAGCACATATCCTGAAATCCATGGCTTCTTACATGCAGAAGAACAGGGAAAGAAGTCCTGGAAAAAAATTTACGTCCTTCTAAGAAGATCTGGTTTATATTTTTCTACTAAAGGAACATCAAAGGTAAATTAAGTATCTGAGTTATGTTATGTAAGATTATTAGCTGTAAATTAAAACAGACTTTTTACTTTGTTATATTTATGATTTTATTACCTGATATCAGGAGGTGGTGACATTTTTTGTATTCTAAAGATTTATCAAGATATGTTTAAAAAGTGTTCAGTTTTATTTCAAACCAGTTTCTATATATCTTTGAGGATATCTGGATGCTCTTATTTCTGTACCACATATGTTGTTCATTTTTCCCCACCCCAAGTTTACTCCTTTCTCTTTATCCAAGGCTGAAGGTTTTGAGGTCCAACATATATTATACCTTTAATTTTCTCCCTGCACCCCCACCGTTTTTTCTTTCTTTTTAGTACTAAAGGTTGGGTATTCAATGTTTAGTACCACTGAGCTACATCCACAATCAGTTTCATATTTTTTGTGGGGGATAGGGTCTTGCTAAGTTCTTAGGGTCTTGCTAAGTTGTTGAAGATGGTCTTGAATTTGGGATTTTCCTGCCTCAGCCTCCCAAATTGCTGGGATTCCAGGAGTGTGCCACTGTGCCCAGCTACAACTTTTCCACATATCCCAGTCATAAGACTGGTCTTGCTCACTTCTGACCTTCTCTTCATCAACATCAACAGAACAGTTAGTAACACCCATCTGAGTCCTTTATTACTATTTAGTTATTTTGTGTGTGCTGTTGTCTTTCCTTACATAGATGATAAATTCCTAGAAGAATTTATGATGCTATGATCAGGGAATAATGGATGTGTTTGTTTGTTGGTATGTTGGACCTACACACACCATTACATAGATATACATGTGGAGATAGTCACACCCGCACATATGGTCTCTTAGACATGTGTATATTCCATAGCTTTTAGCACTGTCTATTCTATGTTTCTATGTATAGTCTATGACCCCTAATATTCTGTGGTTTATAAGTGTTGATATTTTGTGCAATCCATTGAGATTTTTCAAGTAATATTCCTTTGAAGATTTTCATAAGAAGGTATTTTAATTTTGTATTCATGAATTTGTTATTGTCAGTGACAATACTGTTCCTTCTTTATGGATGAACTGTCATTTCTCTGAAATGATTATTCTTATAATTATTTGTGTTTGGCAATTTCCCCTGTTGTATTTCTAGGTCTGTTGAAATAAGTCTGTTAAATCTTGCCTGATTGTCTGCATACACATGCAATCTGCAAACTCATATTCTTCTTTTGTGCTGGAGATGTTCATTTATTGTTTACTTGACAATTTTTCCCCATTCTCATCATTTGACCTTTTAAATTCTTAGTCTTGGCCAGTTGTAACTCCAGGTATACCTTGGCTTGTGGCTAACTCTAATCTCTGCCTTTGTCTTTACTTGGCCTTCTCTTTAACTTTTTGTATCTCTTATAAGGATACTAGTTATGTTTAAAGCCCACCTGAATCATCTATAATGATCTTATCTCGAGATCCTTATCTTAACCACATCTCCAAAGACTATTTATTTTTTATTTTTTCCCCAAATAAGGTCCCATTCAAAGTTTCCAGGGTTAGGATATGGACATTTCTTTTGGGGCAGGAGAGCCACCATTCAACCCACCACAGAAAGCCATTGAAATAGCATTAACAAGGGAGAGAAATGATCAAATGAGTATCTTAAGAAGATTAAGATAGTCACAGAGAGGAGTTTAAGATATCAAGAAGAGAAAGTGATAGAGGGAGAGAAAAAAACAGGGGTCAGAAATAGGGGAGGCAATGAGGAAGTATTGGAGGAAAGAGGGAGAGAGAAATTGACCAGAGGTATGGATACTAATTAGAAGATCATTTCAGTAATCCAGAGTGGAGGTGGTGGAATCTGACCTGGAATGGACAGCATTGGGGAGAAGAGAGGAATGGCTACCATATTAAATGGCACATGGCCAGGCTGATATAAAAGAAGAGGAAGCAGTTAATAATGTTCCTAGAGAAATATTCCTGGAGAAAGAGATAAAGAAAGGAATAAAATCAATTAAAAATCATTAGAAGTCACTCTCTAAGAAACAGTAATCTTAGTTCTAGAAGGATGAAGCCATTATTCTCTGATTATCTTTTCTTGGGCATTTTAAACTAGTTTACAAATTTTTACATCATAATGTTAGGATGAATAACTGTCTACTTTTATTATTAAGGTTTTAAGCTCCATCTTAACCATTTCAATGAGGTTGCTCTTTTCCTAAATGTTTCTAATATATACAGTAACATAACAGGTATATTTTAAACAAATGTGTGCTGGGATTGACATTTTACTTTTAACTTATGAGAAAAAAATGGCTTCTAGAGCTGGACCTGTAGCTCAGGGGAAGAGCACTTGCTCAATATGCATGAGGCACTGGGTTCAATCTTCAGTATTGCAAAAGAGGAAGAAGGGGAGACTGACAGAAATGGCTTCTCAATCCAGTCAATCATGTTTATCTCATTCTTACCCCAGTGATTCTTGACTGGAAGATGTGATAATGTCTCTTTAATTCCTATATTCTTACTTCTTCAACAGGTCTCTCATTAAAACCCACAGCCCATTTTATTTTCACTTTACTCTTCATTTCCTTTCCCTCCCACTCATTTATTATATAACAGAACAGGCCGTATTCCTTCTACAAAATTCAGGGTCTGACTTTGCTATCCATCAGTGCATAATATTCTTTTAAGTAGCTCATGTTTCAGTCGATATATGGAAATGACGTTATGTTCTCTGCCAAAGGAAAAATGTGAGGATGTTAGATCTCTTCAGTGATTGTGATACAAAATGTGTAGATTATCTAAAGTCAAATATAACATTTTTACCTGGCATGGAGGGGGCTGTGTCCTGTCCTTCTCGAGGAGGAGGTTTGATTGATTTCACTTTGTAAAGATGTAACAGCTGTTTGGGAGTTAATAACCTCTACTGTAAGTGTTGGAGATGTGTCTGTAACTTAGATTTGCAGAGAAATCTCTACCTATCTTTCCATCTCTTCCCTTATACCCTCACATACATGTTTAGGTACTGCTAACCATGCCAACCCAGGCTTGTAGTGTTATGCCTTAAACAGAAGAACAAAAATTGGTCAAGACAAAAGACTCATCATGCTTCTTACTGCCTTCCAGTGTTTCTCAAGCTTTGTTTTCCTTTCATTTGAATGATTGAGTTATATTGACTTCTACAGCATCACTGGACAGAGATGGTTTTATCCCATGTTCATATAAATCAGACATTTTATTATCAAATCAGTGTCTATCGAGGAATACTTTTTTTAAAAAAACATAACAGTAAGAGTATATTTTTCCTTCCTTCCCCATTTTTCCATTGGCCCTATGCTAGATCTTTGTTATTTTCTTTTCTGCCTTATTCATCAATGGTCTTAAGAACTATGGTCATTCATTAGATTAAAATGCTTAAGAACAGAGACATACAGATAAATTTTTGCTCTACTAGTTGTCATAGTTGTGAAAGCCTATTTATAAATTACAATGACATTTCTTTGTTTTTGGATAAGGTTGCTAATATTGCTGAATATTTTCTCTCTCATTCTGTGTGTGTGTGTGTGGGCATGCCCACACACACACTGCTACTAAAATTTAGTGCATATGGGATCAGTGAGATCTTGTTAAAATGCAGATATTGATTCACTAGGTCTGGGGTGGGGCCTGGTAATTTGCATTTTCAAAAAGATCCTAGAGGATAAAGATTTTCCTGGTCTGAGACTATACTGCTAATGGCAAAGTTTTAGAGAACAGATGCATTTTGTCCAAGTTTGATTATACATTGAACCTGAGAATTAAGTACTTCTCCAAGTTATTAACCTATCACAGAATAATATGACCCAGTGATTTCCCATGACCAGCTCTAACTCTCAGAGATTTCCCAGAGAAGAAATAGCTGTTCATGTTTCCACTTTGCCTTGAAAATCAGACACAGTCCACTGCCAGATAATTTCCCTGAGCTCAGCCATATGAGCTTCCTTCTTGTAAAGCAAGATAGTCACACAACCCTTCTGGTTGTTTCCTGCGGTGTATTACATAGTACACAACTATGAGGTGTGGTTGTAGTCTAATGAAGCAGGACACATGGTCCCCTTTACCTTTTTCCTAACTGCTACAGAAGCTCAAACCAACTTCTTCCCTTTATGGAGATACCATAATTTGAAACCTGGATTAGGAAAACGTGTTCAAAAGTCATTGTTTCCTATCTTCTCTCTCTGAATCCTGGAAATGATGAATAAAGAGAATAGAGAGTTTAAAATAGAATGTGTGTGTGTGTGTGTATGCCCGCACATATGCGTGTGTTACATTATAAAGAAATTGTCACGTCAATTTTAATAAAACTGTATCAAGTTCCTGATTATTTAAGGGTGTAGTGACATAGGTTTTTTTAAAAAAATTTCTTTTCTTTTTGTCATATTGAAATTGTATTTAGGTAATGTTTGCCCAAGGAATACATTATGTAATATTATAAACATACAAAAAGAAATATTGCAAAACATGTACCCATTTCAACACTCCTATGTATTTTTTAAGGAACCATGGCATTTACAGTTTTTCAGCGAATTTGGCACTAGTGATATTTATGTGTCACTGGCGGGCAAAAAAAAAAAAAAAAAACACGGAGCACAAACTAACTATGGATTCTGCTTTAAGGTGCAGGCTTAATATTTTGATAGATCAATAAAGCAAGCCTCAGCCTTTTAGGTAAGCTTGAGTTTCTTTTAATTTCTTTTAATAAAGAGACAGCTTTCTCTTATATATAGGAGAATTTTAGTGACTTTTATTTCAACACGTGTTACCTTCAAGATATGCATTAACGATAAACAATGTGCTGTGACCCTTTTAGCCTAACAAAGCAGGAGGGCCCCGAGACCTGAAAATGCTCTCTACAGAAGAGCAGAGTAGGACGTGCTGGGTGACCATGATTAGATTGCTTAAGGTAATCTCACTGGAGGCATGAATTTCTATTAAATTCTGTGAGTACCATAAAAGTTTGAAAATATCTGTAGTTGAAAATGCAAAGAAGAGTGAATCCTAATATGAATCTTTGTAGCTACATGAGAAAGAAGAAAAATGGCCACCACCAGATGCATGTATTTTTTAATCTAAAAGATAAACATTTGCAGAGTAAAGTGGAATGGGCTAATACTTTATCTTTTGTTTAATACTTTATCTTTTGTTTATGAAGTAATATTCCGTTTCTGGAAATTCTCTGATTTTTATTTTTTATTTTTGCAAGAGTATTATATCCATAGCCAGTATAACTGAATGGATGTCTCTCATATACAACTTAGTCTATGTTTATACAACATTGCTTACAATTCAGTGTGAAGTGTGTTTAAAATGTGTCTGCCTGGATATGTTTCATGCGATTGTTTTATGTTCCATTTAGGTGTTTTATAAATTACATTCTAGCTTAAGAATTACAACTTACTTCTAGTAGAGCATCAAAAAAATTGTATGATTTTCCTATGAGCATATTTTTAAATCATCCACTTGGGTGTTAAATGGAAATTACAACTTCCATTATCATAATTTGTTGATGAGCATTTGGAAATGAATAAGAACCTTCTAAAGGCAGATACATGTAGAAAAGAGATATAGAACTGATTTCTTTCAGAATGTATTGAAAGCACATGTTTATTTAATTTATTTTGAAACTTACATGCCAGTAAATTTACACAACTTTACAGTTATAAAAGTAATCACTCATTTCCTTATAAAGACACTACTTTGATAATCACAATTGGGGTAAAAATCATGAATTTTTTTTGTTTGTTTTTGAAAAAGTAAAATACAAAGAGTATGTCTGTGCACTTTATTTAGTATCATTTACTGCCAAAGTTGACAAAATATACAAATTACTATTTTTCTTAATCCTTTGTTTAAATTAGAAGTTTCAGCATTTACCCAGATATTCTTTATAATTTATGCCTGATCACTAATAAAATTTGTTAACTTATAGATTTCATATTCTATGCATAGCATACATGATTCACTTATTACCACATAAAGATTTAGATTATTAACAGTGAGTGTGTCCTAAAACTAGCTTTTTGATATATTTAGAAGTTAACATCAGAGAAATGGAGTCTTGTAGAATCCCTGGGTTCTGCCCTTTCCTTAGGCTGAAGAGTGTACACTTCACTTCATAATGAAGTTCTCAGCTTATGTATTTTCTAGGTCCACTTTGGACCTAGAAGTTTTTCTGCTGCCATTTCCATATTTGCCACTTGGTAGCTCTTCAAAATATTACTAGCATCCTGGGTAAGAGAGACATCAGGGTAAAGAAGGATAGAACAATCATAATCAGATAAGTGATCAGACTAGCTTTGGAGGAAATTTTTATTTTTTATTTTTTTAAAAAAAATTTAAGTTGAGGTAAAATTCTGATATTAAAAATTAATCAAACTATTTTTAATGTGAACATTTCAATGACATTTAGTGCATTCAAATTGTGCAGCCATCACTTCCATCTAATTCCAAAACATTTTCATCACCACAAAATGTACCCATTAAGCAGTATCTCAGAGAATCTCAGGTGCCATTGATTTTACAAGGATACACTTTGTGATATTACAAAAAATAAAAAAAAAATTGATGCCAATATAATTATGACAGGTGACTTTCACATCACTTTTGCCTTTTGTTTTACTTTTATTAAAATAGTTATTATAGACTTTAGACTTAGCAAGAAATTTGCCATATTTCACTTTTGCATGCACAGACTTACTTATATATACATGTACATATGTCTATATAATTGATATATGTATGTGTATATGTATATATGAAATTATAAATGAAATAAATTAGTCAAGATATCTGTAAAACTTCTTCCTGTTCCAAATCTGGCTTTCCTGAATCATTTTCATCTCAGAGTCATGGATACCTGTTACTTTCCACATAATGTCTGGCTTTGTGCCATCTTTGAAGAGACAAATGTTGTATTTTGAAATGCACGTGCAAGAATCAATGAAATATGCCAAAAATTTCCTTTAATTCTTCCATCTTGGCGATGCTTAGTTTCTGGAAGATTGTTCCCTTCTTGCTTTTTCCTCTCATCTGATTATTCTCAAAGCCCCTTTCAAGTCAGATTTCCAGTTCAAAGATGGTTCATTGTGTTAGATTTTTATAGCTGGTGTAGTAAATTACCCCCAATTTAGAGACTTAAAATAACACAAACTTATTATCCTATATTCTTTTTTTTCTTTTTCTTTTTTATTTTTGACAGTATTGGGAATGAACTTGGCAATCTACCACTAAGCTATACCCCCACATTTTTATGTTTTATTTTGGTCAAGCGTTTTGCTAAGTTGCTCAGGCTGGCCTCAAACTTGTGATCCTCCTGTCTCAGCCTTCCTAGTTACTGGGATTGTAGGCATGTGACAGTCCTCCCAGCTATCCTGTTCTCTTTTAGTTCAAGTCCAGAATGAGTCTTACTGGGTCACAGTCAAGGCTTGGCAGGGCTGCTTGCCCTTTGGAGTCTTCAGGGGAGAAACCACTTCCCTTGTCCTTTCCAGCCTTGTGAGGCCACACATATACCTTGGCTGGTGGCTATTCCTCCACTTTCAAAGACAGTAGTATCACACCAAGTCCTTCTCTTGCTACCAACTTTCTAGCTCTGTCCCTTCTGCCTTTCCCTTCCACTTATAAGCTCCTGGTGATTGCATAGGGTGCACGTGGAGAAGCCAGGATAATCCTTATCCCACAGTCAGCTGGCTAGCAACCTCAGTTTCGTTTTGCCATGTAGCCTAACATATTCACAGGTCCCAGGGATTAGGATGTGGACATCTTTCTGAGATGGTTATTCTACCTATCATATCAGTGTTCCCTGTTTATTTCAATGACAAAACTTTTCCAGATGATGCCATAAAAGGAGGCGAACATCCAGGAGTACCTTTAACCTGTAGCCAATGAGAAACCAGACATGAAAGTGACACAGTCTCTCTTACATTTGAATATTAACAGATCCGGCCTCTCTTTGGAGAAATTCTAGTTACATATAGAATTGTAGAACATCAAAGACTTAGAAAAGTGGATTGCTCACATAGAATGTCCCAGTTACATATTCTCTCTTTCTCTACCTTCAGTTAGAAATCTGACAGCTTCTCTGTTGTGGTATTTCATTCTTTTATCTGCCCCTCCATAGGACAGAGAAATGTTAAAGTTGGCCCATGACTACCCTTGACAAGAGTTAAATGCCTACTAAAGGTCTTCAATGGCACCTAGGTACCTACCTAACACTGCAGGTGTCAGGAACAATACATCTAGGAAGATAACCATCTTATTAGTAGGTAGCAGGTTTTTCAATGAAGAAGGTGGCCAATCCTCATGTTCCTTGTGAAAGTGTTGGTTTGAGGTTATTATCTATACTTCATAATGAACTTGACTAGGAATTAAGCTCTTCTGTCTTCTTTTTAAAGTTATTGTAGGGTTAGAGTTGATTTAAAGTGACTTTCATTAGGTCCCATTAATGTCCTTCAAACCTTGAATTAAATAATTTTTAAAAGTTTGGAAATAATTGGATAAAGAAGTCAGCACACAGAATTTTAAATGAGTGTGGGTTTGTATTCATGTTAGAAGCAAAATCTTTAAATAATGATTCTCTTAATCCTCTCCCCCCAATTTTTTTTGTTTGTTTGCCTAATTACCAAATATATCCACTTTGCTAGAATTGGTTTCAAGGAACTAGTAGAGAAATAGCACTGTTGAACTATTTATATAAAATTTATCGTATGGGTAAGATTTGATTTCATGGTGTCATTCAATATTTTCTATACAGTGCTCTTTGTGTGTGTGTGTGTGTGCACTCATGCATGTCTGTGAGTGTGTGTGTCTGTACACCTGTGTGGGTACATGAAGGAATCCCATTCAAGGTGGACACTCAAGTACTGGGCAGAGTAGGTGTTGCTCAGAAGTTGTGTAGACAGATATGTGGGTCACAGACGCATACCTGGTGCCAGAGGGGATGCAGGTCAATAGGGGCTGGCCCAGGTGGGCCAAAGGGAGGTGCCAGAAGGTTGGCATGGGCAGGCAAACCCACCGGGAAACCTTGAGCTAAGTAGTGGTGCTTAGGCTAGAGCTTGACCCCGGAAGCAATGTTGTGGCCTGATTGGGGTTTTGAAGAACCTAAGGGCTGGCACCTTTAGGGGGGCCTCTTAGACCTGCCACTGAATTGCCATCTCACCTATCATTTGGACTCTGGCAGCCCCTGGAGGCAGGCATGGAGATGGTCATTCTCCTCCAGGTGATAAGGATGGTTCATCAGGGCCAACATGGGATCAACAGCAGCACATTCTTCTTCAAAGTCATCCTCCACACCTTCCATATACACTTCCACTGTCAGGCCCATTTGAGACCCAGCACCTGCTGGCTCAGGTGCTGCTGGGGCCTTGAGGAGATAGAACACAATGACCACCATGCCAAATGCCAACATCACAAACGTGGAAGCAGTAGATGGAACAGGGCTGCTGAGACCTAACATGAAGTTCATTATATCTTCATGAAATGGAAAGAATTGTGGAGTGTAGCCAAAATGTAAATAAATATAAATATAAATAATTTAAAATCATAAAAATTTCAAAGCTGCCAATATAATTGCCCCCCCCCTCAACAAAATAGATTAAATCTAAAGGAGTAGTTTCCAGATTCAGATGAGGATTCCTTCAGGACAAGTTTGCTCATGGCAGTTGGCAGTCTTAATTTTTCTCAAACTAATAATCCCGTTAGAATCCAGACCTCCTACTTTCCCATTATGGCCAGCTGGCTCAGTCTGTCAGATGCTGCCTCCTAAAGGTGAAGACCCCACATTTCTAATCTTCTACATTGTATTTTGAAACTCTGAAATCAGCTGGACTCCTCAGTGTTTTGGTTTTCTGAATGTGAAGCCCAAAAGTATTATGAGAATAATTATTCTTGGTTATAAGAATATTTAACCAAGAATGATATAGAGCCAAGAATTTTCCAGATAGGGCCCAATTTATAGTTTTACCAAAGAGACAAATTAATTCATCAATCATCAGAATGACAGTGATTTTTACAGTGTTGCTTAGGACATATGTGAGGTTTTTTAAATCTTTGGAATGTACAGCATGACACCTTTCCCAAGTGAGCTTTCTTTTCATGAGACAAGGTACCAGTCCAAAGGATTTTGCTGCAAACTATGTAAGTATGTAAGTAGAAACGTAAGTCTCAGTATAAAGTAATACCAGTATAAAGTAATACTAGTGAGCAAACCTTAATTTGGGAGCCTCAGTAAAACAAACAAATTAAAAAACATATCTTTTTAAAATGTATTGTTGAAGGGCATTAAAAGATTTTCTGTCAAAATTTTGGTTGCTTTACTTGTCTGTTTGAAGGAAAATCACAAAATTATTTTTATACCGATAATATGATTAATGAAAGAATATTTTAATTGAATTACCAGTGTAGTAAAGTAAAAGTTGTAACATTGTGTTTTTGTTTATTTATTTTGCAGTATGGCATGAAGCTGTACCAGAATTATATGCCTCCATATCAAGGCAGAAGTGGCTGCAGTTCTCAGAGTATATCACCCATAGTAAGGATCGATTTTTTGAACCTATATTTTATTTTATATTTATATTATGTTAATTTGCTATTACATTACAAATATATATTACAATATATTTACCATTTCCTTTTGGTCAAGTAAAGTTATACATTGTATGTATGATGTTATATTGAATTTTTTATACTTGGATAGCATATGTGTATGGTCTGTGATAAAAATCATAGGATATATATGAAATATTCAATTATAATACATAATGTTATATGTTAGTAAAATATTTTAAATATTTGAAGGAATGTATATTCTATGTCATTACATCATTTGAGGATTAGATTCTTAATAAGATAATTTGTAGAACATTTTCCTTGGCATTGTGTGTTTTTTAATTAATTTTCTTTGATTGTGGGTTTGCTTATTTATTTTAATACTGATTCTGAGATTGTTGTAGCCTATTATAGAGATGCCAATGATTTCAAATTTTAAAAACTGTAATATACGCATGTATATGTTTTTACTTTCTGGCTTTCTAACAGTAGTTTTTTTTTTAAGTTCCAGGTCCTTAAAAAGCAGACTGCTTTCCAGGAAATGCAAAAACTACAAGTCAAAATATAGGTCATGCATTACATTAACTATGCAGTGCTTCTCAGAATTTTACCAAATGTAACTTGGATATTTATTTGCAGACACACACAGGCACATCTTTTACCTTCTTTAGCACTTAATTTTAATTTCCTGTGCATTAACATAGAAATTTATTTCTGAACTTAAAGTTTATGTTCTGCAATTCTTGCTGCACTCCTTAATATTGAGTATATTAGAAATTCAGATGTATGTGCCTGTGTTACAGATCAGTTAATGCACTTTTCTGAAAACTGTGTTTCCACTTAGGCTAATCATGTGTTCTTCCTGACTGTGACCAAGGAAGGTACATTTACCCACATGTAATGCACCAGATGAAATGCTCAGTTCCAGGAATGTGGCATGAAATAATGTTGATTATGAAGCCCAATAGATGATATAGAAAAAGAGCCCCTATTTTGTAGTTATGTTGTTTTAAATTGTGGAAGAATAACTTTTCATCTTTGTATCATATTACTTTTAAGCCCTAAAATAAGAAACTAAGGAATGTAATGAATTTTTATAATAGAAATCACTTTAAGGTGAATGTTTTCTACAGTTTGTCAGCTTACTCTTATCTTTCAATCCATCTGTATATAAAAAAAATAGTGAATTTTATTATCTTAATCCTTTCCTAAATCCCTCCAAATTTTCTTTTAGAATCTAGAGTTATTAGCATGGATGTATTAATAGCAGCCAAACGTTTGGAAGCAATTATTATTTAGTGTCCTTTTAATCATAGGAAAAAATTGTTTTAAATAAAGTCCTTTCCATTTTCATTACTTTTGTTAGAATACAAGTGTGATATTATTCTTACTTGTTCCCACTGAAAGTCATTCTGCTGTTGATCACGGCATATCTGAGTTTGTTTAGCTGGTCTTTGCTTATTCAACCCCATCTGTAAAAAGAACTGCTCCTTGAGTGAATCTGACTGGAATCAGGTGTGATAGGGGCAAGAGGTCCCAATGCCTCATAGTAAGGGCTTGTTTTACACAGGAGTTGTGATCATAGAAGGTAGCACCTGAGAACCGTATCTATGCTATTCTTAATGTCTGTGAAGGAGACCTAGATGTTTGGGGAGGTATTTGTGTTTTCTTTTGTGTGTATGGAGAGACCCACTTTTCTAGGTGATTACAGAGGGATCAGTGACCTGAATGGTGCTGGTGCCTCTCACCTGTCTCTGCTGCTTTCTACTCAGGAACTGTTTTCAGTGAGTTACATAGAAAACTTAGAATAATTTAGTTACCTTTCTCAAGTAACAGTATTCTCTTTTAAACTTGTCCATGTTTTGAGAAGAGAAACAAAACAACAGTTCTCATACCAAAGGGAGCACCTAGCCATAACACCATGTGACAGCCACTCATATCAACTTTTGAAATGAGAATCATCAGCAGATATTTTAGGAAGCCAGATAGATTTGGTTCATTTTAGGGTAAAGGAGGAATTCATTTAAAGGAGTGTCTTTTAATATGTTCCTGGCTGGAGTGAGGAGATCGGGAGAAAATGTCTGCTCAGTTCTTTTTAGTCTTTACTTTTGACCCTGGGCTAGACATGCTAAGCTGCAGTTTCTTTCCTTTACCTCCCACTATGTGGTACTTGAAATAACCCTAGATCGGACATATTGGTTGCTATTTTTACCATAAGGTGTGTGATCTTGGTTGGATCTCTGGTGTCCTGCAGTGTAAAAGAAGGGGGTAGTTGCATAATCTCCTGACTCATCTGGGGTGTCCACTGTATGAAACAGATGAGAGAACGATGTCTGGAGGAATTCTTTGCCCTCTTGTTCAGTCATTCTGAGCTTCAGGTTTATCAAGATCCTTCAAATAGAGTGACAGAGAAAGCATGGCTAGTTGCCATGCAGTTATATTGCATAAAAACCATTTTACATGTAAACCTCACTAAAAGTGGATACAAGCAGTCTCAGAGTCTGGCCTGGGTAATCCAGGATACATGCAGGCTTCCCTTCTTAGAGAGAAAGGCTATGCAATTAAAATCCTGGCTGATTTTGCTAGGGCCTACCCTGTTCATCCCCTAAGAAGAGAAAAAGGAACAAATATTTGAGAAATACAGCCAGTTCTGAATTTTACCAGCATTGCTTTCCTGTGTGAAAGAAATTGAGCTGAAAATGACCTTTTGGGTTTGTCAGACTTTGCTTTACTTCCATTTCTTTGTCCACCAAAGGTAAACTATTATTTTTTCATCCACCACCTGCCATTCAGTAGACAACATTTACTACACTCCTATTTCCTCTTAGTGTAGTTATTGTAGCAAATGGAAAATTTCTTTAATTGTCTTATATTCTCTGTTTGCCAAATAATTATGGAACATGGGATCTTATTGTACATCTGGTCCCCTGTATTGGGAAGGGAGAGAACAACAGCTTGTTTATTTTTTTTTTTCTCACAGAATTTTTATGTTATCAGGTACTTCTCATTATAGAACCCATCTTGGCATGTGAAGTTAAAGATGTTATAAGAATAAATCTATCATTAGGATCCAGGTTTATTACTCTGATTTGGGCAGGTGGACACTTTCCATTAATGTTGGGAAAGCAAAAGTATATCCAACTGGTTCACAGCCCAGCACGGAAGATCATGGGGTGAGAAGGGCAAACTAAGGTGTGACAGCAAATAGAGATTACTGAGACAGTATCTGTCTGGAAAGAGCAGCTGTCAGTTATAAAGGCTCCTGTAACAAATGGAAGATTGCATGCCAGATCTCTAGAAATATAGATGGACCATAATAAAATTGTCGGCCATTATCACATGGTTTGAAGAGAAAATAACAGATGCTAATAAAATGGGATGTGTAAGGCAGTGATAAAGAAACCTAATTTTTTTTTTCTTGAGGATAAGGTTTTATTTGAAGCCCACATTTGACTATAGTATCTTTTCCAAATGTAGAGAGAGAGAGAGTGTGTGTGTGTGTGAAAGCCACAAGTCTCCAGATGCAGGTTGGCTCATAATTTACCAGTGTAATTTCACTTTAGGTTTTGTTCTTTCAGTAATTATTGAAGAATAAGTGATGCACACTTCCATTCAGTTTTTTTTTTTATTTTGCTTAGTTTTAAGTTATGTTCCTAGTGTATAAGACATGTGAGACTCTTGACTAGAGCGTTTGGCAATTTTCTCTTTTTTTAGTACTCACGACTCATTGTGGGATAGCATGCCTGTTTCTTGAAAGATGATTGCAAAATAGGATGCCAGAAAAAAGAAAATAAAAATAAGATCCAGGATTTGTATGTTTTACTTTTCCATTAGAGACTATGAATATAAGAAGTAATTAGCAAAAACACTGACTTTATCATTGTTTTGATTACATTTGTTTAAATATGTCTTCTTTTCATATCTGTGCTTCTGTCATTCAGAATTGTTTTTGCAGCTCTCACTTGGCCACCCATCTCTTCAAAAATGAAAAAGTGTTTATATATTACATCATAATTTAAAAAAAAAATTTAGTTGTTAACAGACCTTTATTTATTTGTATGTGGTGCTGAGAATCAAACCCAGTGCCTCACACAAGCCAGGCAAGTGTGCTACTGTTGAGCCATAGCCCCAGCCCCATCAAAAAAATTTTAGTATGAAATCTAATATCATGTATTATTATTCTGCTAATTTTCATTTTCCAAATAAAATGAAACTTGACATGATAAGCTTTCAAAACACATATTCCAATTTGCTCCTTTATAAAACATGAGTACTATTTCTAAGAAGATGTGTATCAATCTAAGTTACAGCTTTTACATATTTTGAATCATAAAATCGTGGCTTCAAAGTTGGTGGATTTGACATAAAGTTTAATACAGAGATGAGTTCAGAAGTGGTAGTTCTTTATAGCCAGTAGGAAGGGTTATTTCTTCCTCAGTTGGAGTTTTGCCATATTAGGAGATAATGTGAAAAAGAGGTTTGTTTTAGGGGAAAGACATGCTTTCAAAGATTTTCGTCACATTACTCAGCACTTAATTCAGTTATCCTAACAAATAGCCATTGAACTTATTTAGCAAAGTTCTCCATATCATCCTTTTATATTGAATATGTACTTTTAACTTTTTAATTTCCTGATAGCCACTTTGGGAATCCCAGTCTCAAATTGAAGCATATTGCCAGCAAAACAGTAAATGATTACTTTGGAAGATTTTCATGACTTGCAAGTGTTTTCTGGTTTTGTTTTGTTTTTCAAAATTTTTTTCCAGAGAAGTATATCTGAGAACTCCCTGGTAGCAATGGACTTCTCAGGTCAGAAAAGCAGAGTTATAGAAAATCCCACCAAAGCTCTTTCAGTTCCAGTTGAAGAAGGACTCACTTGGAGAATACTCATAATTTCACTTTCTTGAAAGAATTTTTAATTTGAGTTTGTTTCACCCCCATTCATTGCTCAGAGAAAAGGATGTTTGCACCTGGGCAGTCACAGTAGACCCACTGCCTCCTCACAGACCTCTGCCACAAACATGGGCATGTCTGCTCCTAGCCATGGTCACTGAGCTGATGGGCAGCTTGGCATGACTTTAGTGACATGTGGTCACTAAGTGATGGGGGACATATATGTAGTGAAATTGCATCACTGCAAGCAAACCTTTGTATTCATTCATTTTATTTCTTTAGCCATCCATCGGTCCCAGCCATGGTTTCACCACAAGATTTCCAGAGATGAAGCTCAGCGATTGATTATTCAGCAAGGACTTGTGGATGGGTAAATTTGATACTTTTAGTGTTGAGTAGAATTTGGGTTTGGATTTTGGATTTGGATTGGATTTTGCCAGTAAATAATAATAATTTATTTAGTGCACACCAAGTGTTTTTAATTTTGGCTTATCATAACACAGAAATGACTTTGTTCTGTAAGAGTGGCTATCACTGAATTCTAGCAATATCTGTATAATACCCAGTACACAGAGTGTGCTTAGTATTTGTGTATAAATTAACAGAGAAGAGAATAGTATTCTTTGTTCTTGACTAGGAGCACAAATGTTATCCATTCTGTGCCAATTCTAGCATTTTAGATATTAATTCATGAGAGGAAAAAAAAACTAAACTTGTTTTTGGGTATCAATGTTTCAATTTGAACAAGTAATTAATATGATTCTAAAACATGATTTACATTATGACATTATCCTATACATTGTAATTCTTTTTAGGTATAATGCAGGGTATATTAAGTAGAAATTTTTTTCTGATGTTTTCAATGTTTGCTTTTATTTCTGTTTACATCCCTATTGCCTTTTCTCTAAATATTAACAGCTTAAAAATATGAATCTATTAAAAGAGTACTTTTTGATGATTTTTGTGTTATCTTTTAATGGTATACCATGGAGTACACAAGAAAAGCATAAAATATTTTATGAGAGATTTATAATCTGAAGGATTTTCTTCTCACATTACTCAGTTTCAGGTATTTTAATACTGCTAAGTTCCTTCCCAAATGCAGTACAATGAGAACATTTTATTGAATATTGGATGAGAAATGAAACCGTTGTCAGTTTAAACAACTGAAGAAAGAATCTTTTATCTTCAAAAGTTGACTTAAGATGATGACAAGGGTTTGAGGAGATTTAAT
>NW_026692777.1:0-6672 GCF_021218885.2 Marmota monax
TGACAAGTCAGGACGGCTAAAGGATATCTTGTTAGGAATTTCCAGCAATAGTGGGGTGCGCCGGAACCTGGAGGAAGGATTTCCATCGCATGAGGATCGGCTACGGGGACTCAAACGCGAGAGGTTTGTCGCACGGAGGGTAACACTGCTTATTCAGCAAATCGCCCCGCGGCTAGAGTCTGCAAGGCGCGCTGGGATAGAGACGCAGGGTTACAGCGCTGCAGTTTCTGCCAGACGCGCAAGCACCGCACTCAGGGCTGAATTCTGGGTTCGAGACGGGGAAGGAAGCGGTCCATCTCGGTTCTCCACACCGGTCAGACCACAGAGGAGGCCAGCAGCCACCATGTTGGTAAACTGACGTCACCACACCTGTTTTTGACTGACCGCAGCTCATTCAGCCATAGAACAGGTAATTTCAGGCTGCAATTCGCCTGCGGCTTGCAGACAGATTGCTAGGGTTCAGCGCCTGGGGGCTTCTTAAAATCTGATCTTATCGGAGTGAACACGGAGCGCGGGGCGGCCAAGTCCCGGCTCCCGGAACCGTCCCGGAACCGCCCTGGCTCCGGGCTGCGGAGCCTGCGGAGGCTGCTTCTTGGACCCTGCTAATATCAGAGCAAACACGAAACACCAAGAAGCCGAATTCCAGCTCCCGGAACTGAGCCCGCGGGGACTGCTTCTTGGAGCTTACACTTATAGGAGCTTACACCGAGCACAGAGCGGCCGAGTTCCGGCTCCCGGAACCGTCCCGGAACCGCCCTGGCTCAGGGCTGCGGAGCCCGCGGAGGCTGCTTCTTGGACCCTGCTACTATCAGAGCATACACCAAACACTAAGCGGCCGAATTCCGGCTCCCGGAACTGAGCCCGCGGGGGCTGCTTCTTGGAGCCTACACTTATAGGAGCTTACACCGAGCACGGAGCGGCCGAGTTCCGGCTCCCGGAACTTCCCTGGACCGGGGCTAGGAGCCCGCGGAAACTGTGTCTCGGTCCGGGTCCTGCTGAGGGCAGGTCAGGACTCACCCATTGCTTGGGTTGCCTGGCAAGGGGAACGAAATGCTGCCATTCGCATAGGATACCAACATGGCAGAGATCTGATGTCAGCAGAAAGCGGTGGAGGAGAGATCTTCATCAATACCAGCGGTGACATAAGCAGTTGGTCTCCTGGTAAGGGGGGTGAGGCTCAGTCACCCGAGTCTCCTCAATTTGTCCTCGAGCCGGAGGGAAGGAGCCGGGCCGCCGCCAGCCCCCGGAGCAGGCCCAGCGGCTCGCCAGCGTGGTGACCGCGTGACCCCAATTGGAGAGGGGGCGGAGCGGAGCCGCCACCCACACCCGCCAGGTGGGCAGACCCACGACCCAGTAGTACATGGGCGTGGTAGGAGGGGCAGGGCAGAGCCGCCCTTCGCGCTTGCAAGGTAAACAGACCTGTGACAGCCTGGCGGGTCAGGCCCAGTGGCCTGCCAGTGTGGTACACACGTCACCCCAACTCGAGTAGGGGCAGAGCAGATCCTTATCCCACGCCCGGATCAGGCCCTGCCGGTGTGGTGGTCACGTGACCCCAATTGGAGTGGGGGTGGAGCGGAACCGCCACCCGTGCCCGCAGGGTGAGCAGACCAGTGATCAACCTGCAGATCAGGCCCAGGGGTCCGCAGGCGTGGTAGGAGGGGCAGGGCAGATCCGCCGCCCGCGCCTTCAAGGTAGGCAGACCTACAACAGACCGGCGGATCAGGCCCAGGAGCCTGCCGGCGGGGTACAAACACCACCCTAATTGGAGTAGTGACAGAGCAGAGTCGCCTCCCTTGCCAGGAACAGACCCAGCATCCTGCAGGCGGGGTAGTCACGACACCCCAATTGGAGTAGGGGCAAAGCAGAGCCTCCACTCGTGCCCGAAAGGTGGGCAGATCTGCGACCGACCAGCAGGACAGGCCCAGTGGCCTGCTGGTACGACAGACACGTCACCCCAATTGGAGTAGGGGCAGAACAGAGCCGCCACCAGCTCCCAGAACAGGCCCAGTGACCTGCCGGCGTGGTAGCCACGACACCCCAATTGGAATAAGGAGAGAGCAGAGCCGCCGCCCGCACCTGCAGGAAAGATACGCAAGCAGTATGAAAAGACAAGGAAAGAAAGGACCACAAGCAATGCAGGTCAACGCAACTTTAGAAGAGGTAACAGCTGCAGCAGATGGAATGTCAGATAAAGAATTCAGGATATACATGCTTCAGATGATCTGGAGTATCAAGGAAGACATTAAACAGCAAAATCAGACAATGAAAGATCACTTCGACAACGAATTACGCAAACAAATCCAGGAAGCAAAGGATCAACTATACAGGGAGATAGAGGTTATAAAAAACAAGCAATCAGAAATCCTAGAAATGCAGGAAGCAATAAACCAACTTAAAAACTCAATGGAGAATACTACCAACAGAGTAGAACACTTAGAAGATAGAACATCAGACAATGAAGACAAAGTATTTCAACTGGAAAAGAACATAGACAGCTCAGCAAGACTGTTAAGAAACCATGAGCAGAACATCCAAGAAATATGGGATAACATTAAGAGACCAAACTTAAGAGTCATTGGGATACAGGAAGGTACAGAGCTCCAAACCAAAGGAATGAGCAGTCTATTCCATGAAATAATACAAGAAAACTTCCCAGACTTGAAGAATGAGACAGAATCCCAAATCCTAGAAGCCTACAGGACGCCGAATGTGCAAAATCATAAGAGATCCACACCTAGACACATTATAATGAAGATGCCCAACATACAGAATAAGGAGAGAATTTTAAAAGCTACAAGAGAAAGGAAGCAGATTACATTTAGGGGCAAGCCAATCAGGATAACAGCTGATCTTTCAACACAGACTCTGAAAGCTAGAAGATCCTGGAATAACATATTTCAAACACTGAAAGATAATGGGTTCCAACCAAGAATTGTGTATCCAGCGAAATTAAGCTTCAGGATGGAGAATGAAATTAAAACCTTCCACGATAAACAAAAGTTTAAAGAATTCGCAGCTAGAAAACCATCTCTTCAAAACATCCTAGCCAAAGTATTACAGGAAGAGGAAATGGAAAATAACAATGAAAACCAACAGTGGGAGGTAGGACAGTAAAGGGGGGGGGGAAACAATCAAAGAGGAAAACAAACAATGTTTAGTAACAGAAATAAACAAATATGGCTGGAAGAACAACCCATATCTCAATAATAACCCTAAATGTTAATGGCTTAAACTCACCAATTAAGAGACACAGGCTAGTAGAATGGATCACAAAACAAGACCCAACAATATGCTGCCTACAGGAGACGCATTTGATAGGAAAAGACATACATAGGCTGAAGGTGAAAGGTTGGGAAAAATCATATCACTCATATGGACTTCGGAAACAAGCAGGCGTGTCCATACTCATATCAAATAAAATAGATTTCAAGCCAAAGTTAATCAAAAGAGATAAAGAGGGACACTACATACTGCTTAAGGGAACCATACACCAACAAGACATAACAATCATAAATATTTATGCCCCAAACAATGGTGCAGCTATGTTCGTCAAACAAACTCTTCTCAAGTTCAAGAGTCTAATAGACCACCACACCATAATCATGGGAGACTTCAACACACCTCTCTCGCCACTGGACAGATCTTCCAAACAAAAGTTGAATAAGGAAACTATAGAACTCAATAACACTATTAATAACCTAGACCTAATTGACATATATAGAGTATACCACCCAACATCAAGCAGTTACACTTTTTTCTCAGCAGCACATGGATCCTTCTCAAAAATAGATCATATATTATGTCACAGGGCAACTCTTAGACAATATAAAGGAGTAGAGATATTACCATGCATCTTATCTGATCATAATGGAATGAAACTGAAAATCAACGATAAAAGAAGGAAGGAAAAAGCATACATCAATTGGAGAATGAACAATAGGTTACTGAATGATCAATGGGTTATAGAAGACATCAAGGAGGAAATTAAAAAATTCTTAGAGATAAATGAAAACACAGACACAACATATCGGAATCTATGGGACACATTGAAAGCAGTTCTAAGAGGAAAATTCATTGCTTGGAGTTCATTCCTTAAAAAAAGAAAAAACCAACAAATAAATGATCTCATACTTCATCTCAAAATCCTTGAAAAAGAAGAGCAAAACAACAGCAAAAGAAGTAGAAGGCAAGAAATAATTAAAATCAGAGCTGAAATTAATGAAATCGAAACAAAAGAAACAATTGAAAAAATTGACAAAACTAAAAGTTGGTTCTTTGAAAAAATAAACAAAATCGACAGACCCTTAGCGATGCTAGTGAAGAGAAGAAGAGAGAGAACTCAAATTACTAGCATACGGGATGAAAAAGGCAATATCACAACAGACACTTCAGAAATACAGAAGATAATCAAAAACTATTTTGAATCCTTATACTCCAATAAATTAGAAGATAGTGAAGGCATAGATAAATTTCTTAAGTCATATGATCTGCCCAGATTGAGTCAGGAGGATATAGAAAACCTAAACAGACCAATATCAATTGAGGAGATAGAAGAAACCATCAAAAGACTACCAACTAAGAAAAGCCCAGGTCCCGATGGGTATACAGCAGAATTTTACAAAACCTTTAAAGAAGAACTAATACCAATACTTTTCAAGCTACTTCAGGAAATAGAAAAGGAGGGAGAACTTCCAAATTCATTCTATGAGGCCAACATCACCCTGATACCTAAACCAGACAAAGACACTTCAAAGAAAGAAAACTACAGACCAATATCTCTAATGAACCTAGATGCAAAAATCCTCAATAAAATTCTGGCGAATCGGATACAAAAACATATAAAAAAAATTGTACACCATGATCAAGTAGGATTCATCCCTGGGATGCAAGGCTGGTTCAATATACGGAAATCAATAAATGTTATTCACCACATCAATAGACTTAAAAATAAGAACCATATGATCATCTCGATAGATGCGGAAAAAGCATTTGACAAAGTACAGCATCCCTTTATGTTCAAAACTCTAGAAAAACTAGGGATAACAGGAACATACCTCAATATTGTAAAAGCAATCTATGCTAAGCCTCAGGCTAGCATTATTCTGAATGGAGAAAAACTGAAGGCATTCCCTCTAAAATCTGGAACAAGACAGGGATGCCCTCTCTCTCCACTTCTCTTCAACATAGTTCTCGAAACACTGGCCAGAGCAATTAGACAGACGAAAGAAATTAAAGGCATAAAAATAGGAAAAGAAGAAATTAAATTATCACTATTTGCAGATGATATGATTCTATATCTAGCAGACCCAAAAGGCTCTACAAAGAAACTATTAGAGCTAATAAATGAATTCAGCAAAGTGGCAGGATTTAAAATCAACACGCATAAATCAAAGGCATTCCTGTATATCAGCGACAAATCCTCTGAAATGGAAATGAGGACAACCACTCCATTCAAAATATCTTCAAAAAAAATAAAATACTTGGGAATCAACCTAACAAAAGAGGTGAAAGACTTATACAATGAAAACTACAGAACCCTAAAGAGAGAAATAGAAGAAGATCTTAGAAGATGGAAAAATATACCCTGTTCATGGATAGGCAGAACTAACATCATCAAAATGGCGATATTACCAAAAGTTCTCTATAGGTTTAATGCAATGCCAATCAAAATCCCAATGGCATTTCTTGTAGAAATAGAGAAAGCAATCATGAAATTCATATGGAAAAATAAAAGACCCAGAATAGCAAAAACAATGCTAAGCAAGAAGTGTGAATCAGGCGGTATAGCGATACCAGACTTCAAACTATACTACAGAGCAATAGTAACAAAAACAGCATGGTACTGGTACCAAAACAGGCGTGTGGACCAATGGTACAGAATAGAGGACACAGAAACCAATCCACAAAACTACAACTATCTTATATTTGATAAAGGGGCTAAAAGCATGCAATGGAGGAAGGATAGCATCTTCAACAAATGGTGCTGGGAAAACTGGAAATCCATATGCAACAAAATGAAACTGAATCCCTTTCTCTCGCCATGCACAAAAGTGAATTCAAAATGGATCAAGGAACTTGATATCAAATCAGAGACGCGCCGTCTGATAGAAGAAAAAGTTGGCTACGATCTACAGTCGGTGGGGTCGGGCTCCAAATTCCTCAATAGGACACCCATAGCACAAAAGTTAATAACTAGAATCAACAAATGGGACTTACTCAAACTAAGAAGTTTTTTCTCAGCAAAAGAAACAATAAGAGAGGTAAATAGGGAGCCTACATCCTGGGAACAAATCTTTACTCCTCACACTTCAGATAGAGCCCTAATATCCAGAGTATACAAAGAACTCAAAAAATTAGACAATAAGAGAACAAACAACCCAATCAACAAATGGGCCAAGGACCTGAACAGACACTTCACAGAGGAGGACATACAGTCAATCAACAAGTACATGAAAAAATGCTCAACATCTCTAGCTGTCAGAGAAATGCAAATCAAAACCACCCTAAGATACCATCTCACTCCAGTAAGATTGGCAGCCATTAGGAAGTCAAACAACAACAAGTGCTGGCGAGGATGTGGGGAAAAGGGTACACTTGTACATTGCTGGTGGGACTGCAGATTGGTGCAGCCAATTTGGAAAGCAGTATGGAGATTTCTTGGAAAGCTGGGAA
>NW_026692778.1:0-94498 GCF_021218885.2 Marmota monax
TCATAAAATTTGTGAATAAAGCTGAATTAGGTGACATATCTTAAAAAGACTTGGATCCTGTGATAATAAGAGAAGAAGGTAGGGAAATATCTTAGGGTGGCAAATATCATGAGCAAAAATATCAAGGAAGAAGCAAAACCAATTTTGACTAGAAGAGTTAACAGCCTACCTTGCTGACAGGGGAAGGACTGTGTTACCAAGAACAGGTGAGGAGGTGAGGTACAGAGCCAGCAGCCCTATGGAAAGGGCCTTCACCCAGGGCTGGGCACATTGGCTTCCATCAGCACAAACTGGTGAAGGGGCCGCCACAGAAAGGGATCATTTTAAGACGAGCAAACTACAGGGTACATTTTAAAAACAGTTGGCAATGGAGAATTAAGTTTTAAAATAACAGTTTTACATTAACATGATTACAAAGTGGAAAGAGAATAAGGATAAACAACCTTATGTTGACTTAATCATTTAGGAAAGGGCTCAGCTACAAGCAATAGAAAGTCTACACTACACTGGGTTGATCAGATTGAACTGCTTCCTTCTCTCTTCACAACTAAAAGCAGGGGCAAGCAGCTCAGGGTTTAGTTAGGCAGATCCATCTAGCTCCCACTAACTGGGGTTCATTCTTCTTTTCCCTGAACCTGTTATTAAAGTCACCAGATGGATAATTCTCACAACACCTCGGTAAAAACACTGGCCTCATATTCATTTGCATGTTACTATGTTTCAACAGGAAAAATACAAGGCATACCTCAATAAAGAGATGCACTGATTCAGAACCAGAGGCCCATATTACTGGGAATCCAAGGAGAGTGTCTAAGAGTTCTTCATATGAATTCCAAATGCAATGACGGAGTTTTATGATGTACTCTAAGTTTCCCATCCAGACATCAGGCTGAAGAATCCAGCATAGCCTCATTACTGGAAATCCCCTAAACTTGGCATGGAAAGGGATTAGTATTGCCACACCTGACATCTTGGGTCAGTGACACTGCAGAATCATGACACATCTGGGCTTCCAACCAAGAGAAGAAAAACAGCCTTCAAGCAAGCAGAGGCTCAGAATACTTCCTTAAAGCCCCGCCATGCCACTCAACTTGTTCTTCCTGATCTACCTTTTCTGATCTCCTATCTCAGGCCAGATCCCTGGTGAGGGCTCCTTCCTCAAGGTTGTCTCCTACAAGGGGTAGAGAAACCCTAACTCAAACGGGGGTTAAATTTTACAGAATAACTGGAAGCCCTTTCAGTTTGCTCTGTTATGCAACAATAACCACCCAAAAAGGTGTGTAGGGTGGGGGAACCTGGGGCTTTAGCTTAGTGTAGAGCACTTGCCTAACACATATGAGGTGCTGGGTTCCATCCTCAGTACCACATAAAGAATAAATAAATCAAATAAAGGTATTGTGTCCATCTACAACTAAAAGTATTTTTAAAGGCAAAAGATAGTGATCCAATTTCATTATTAAAAAAGCAAATATTAATAGCTAAGTTAAAAATTATCCTGTGCTACCCCCCCACACACACATATTATTTTTAAGGATATAAATTCAATATGAATAATAGAGAAATAAAGAGGATGTCTAATCATAAATCTCACACTAATGTTCCCAGTGACTTCATCAAGGAGTGTTCTCTAAACTGTCAGTGTTTTTACAACTTAGGCAATTCCTGCTGAAAGGCCATTGCTGACTAATTGTAATAAATCACAAAACAAACCCAACTCCCCCCCCCAAAAAAAAAATACCTCACAAGTGATAATGCTTATTCATATTTAAAACAGAAAACCACAGGTCATGCTTATGTTTGATGCAATGTTATTACAGTATCTCATTTCAGCTTTTAAGCAATAGTTTATTCCCAGAATAACCATAAGATATGTCTAAGGGAAAAAGTTAATAACAGGTTCACACAGTGAGAAAGAACAAGTTGGGAGGGTGGAGGGAAAAGTGTTTAGACCAGAGAAGAGGAAAACATAAAGAGAGAAAAGTACTATTTAAAATAGTTCAAGACACATCAGACTATTGCAATTATTGAGCAGTCTGGCATCAATGGTAGCACTTTCAGAAACTATCTTTTTTTCATTGAATTTTTTTAAAACATTTTTTTTTCACATTTAACCTCTCTGAAATTTGGATATAACACACTATCAACTGTGTGTTATACTTTAATCAGAAGACTGTAAAATAATGATTTTTTTTTGTAATTTAAGACTGTAAAATAATGATGTTTTTTGTAATTTAAGTTCAGTCTGTTTGGAACACTTGAGGGTATTATTTTCTAAATTTATTATAATATGCAACACCACCATGTTGTGATAGCACTAGCACAACTGATTTATACCCATTTTGTCATTTTAATCTTATTTTTTCTAAATACTTATTTTATATCACTTCAAAACATGTATATAGTCCTAAAAAAGAAAGGGTATCAATATTTTAAGAATCACAAAACCTTAAGGGTTAGAAAGCTTCTTGCAGAACATACACTGAAATCCTCTCATTATATCATATAAAGAAGCTGAGGCTGGAGAGGATCCACTTTGCCCAGGAACCTCCAGCTAGATAGATCCTGAAAGGGCAGCCATGGAACCTGGCCTTGGAATCAAACCCAGGGCCTTGTGCATGTGAGGCAAGCACTCTACCAACTGAGCTATATCCCCAGCCCAGCTCAGCAATTTTTATGCTGCTCTAAGCTGCTGTTTCTACACAGCATCTTGGGTAAAAGTATTAGATAACTAAGCACTAGAATTTAAATACACAGATATATCCGTAAGTACTTAGTTTTGGGAATGTTAAAAATAAAAGCTGTTTTTCTATTTTTTTTTCACTTTTTTTCACCATCTTGCCAGAAAAATTGCAAATACTGAAACAACCAGCAGAGGGAGATTTTATTCTCAGTTGGTGCAAATAAATAATGAAAATGCCTTGTTTTGAAATTTTCAATCATAAAATTGTTAAGGTTATGGAGTTCCTGTTTGATATAATTATAAATTTATAACAAAGTTGAAATATATTTTTTAAAATTCTTAACTAGTTGACTTTTTAAGATAAATGAGTTCCATGTATTTTGATATATGTAACATACACACATATTAATGTTGTTTATGTTTATAGATACATACACATCAACGTCTGTTCGTGTGCATTTGTGCTTGTGTGTCCTCACCAGGACTCATTACCAGGACTCAAACTTGAGGTTCTCCTGGAATTTAGAATGGTAATGTCTAACTTTTTTCTTCAAATCTTGAAAGAACTACATAAGCTGATTTTATTTTAGAAAATACAAAATAATAGTCCTAATATTTTCTCAAAAACACTTGAATGTGTATGAACAAATATGCAGGAGGCAATATCATGTATGAGTAATGAGGAGGTGATAATCACTTTCTGACAATGCAATTTTTGCCAAAACACTTTTGAATTCTCTTTTGGAACTTTGTTAAGTGTAAGCATTTTTACTACTGTACAGGGGCAGAAATATTTGTCCTTTCAGGGAGTTTAGTTTCTGAAATTATCAAAAGTCTTGCTTCTTTCTTCTGCCAAAAAGAGATTCTTATTTTTAAGATTTGGCTTAGGGTACTGGGACATGGCCAGGAGAGCCAGCCCCACAGACTTCCCCAAGCAACAGTCTGAGACCGTTAATCAGCCCAGCTATTTTAATCTGCCTTGGCTGCCAAACATGGGCATTATAGTTTACAAAATAATATGAGACCCAGTGCCTATTTTCATGGAGTCCAGTCCAGGTGCCCACAGTGGCTGGGAGCCTCTGGAGTCCACTCTGTAATCAGATCCTAGACCACAGGTTTATTATCAACTATGAGTCTTAGATTCCTCATAGGGCAAAGTGGGAAAAACACTGGCAAATTGATAGCATCCAGTGTTAGGGATTATCATGATAAACTCTTGAAAACAATAAGGCAGTTAGGAGTAAGTTCCAAGAGACCACTTAGAGACACATTTTGTTCTAAGACACTGATAATGTCCATTCAGTCATAATGTCTTTGAGGCAAGACTGAGGGCACAGTAAGGAAAAGTAAATAGGAGAGCAAAAGGCAGACTGCAGGAGAGGTGAGGCGTGCTCCAGGAGTAGGGTACAGGTAGAAGAAGAGGCATCACAGGCATACTGTGGAGAGGGGGCATATGTGTCTGCTCTGAGAGGTGCCTCCTGTGCTGGTGAGCCAGAGGCCTGGATCCCAGTCTTGCCTCTGCCACTTATTAATGGGAGCTCAGGGAAGACATTCAACTTCTCCAAGCCAATTTTCCTTGTCCAAAACGGGTTTGGCCACAAACCTTGTATGGTGCTTATGAGGATGAAAGAGAATGTACAATCAGTCCTGAACAGACTGTAGATATTGTTATTTTTATTGGTCTGTGTGGAGCAGAGTGAGTGGACCAAATTGCCCACAGCAGCAAGCTAGAGTTGGATAAAGGTGATGGAAAGTCCAGAGTGGAAGGCTTTTTATCTCAGGGATGAAATTCAGGGAAAAATGAAGGAAAAGCAACATGGAGACAGATGTCTAGAAGAACATGCCAACAGCAGGTCAGTATCACAAAAGCCCAAACTTATTTTTACCAAAACTGTTTTTATTCAACTAATGGTTATAACCAGTTGAGTATGCCTTATCCAAAATCTGAGGTACAGAAATGTTTCAGAATTAGGATTTCTTTTTATTTTGGAGTATCTGTATATACATGAGGAAATATCTTGGAGATGGGACCCATGTCTAAACACAAAATTCATTTGTGATTCACATACACACATACACACATAGTCTGAAAGTGATTTTCTATAATATTTTTAATGCACTTGTGTTTTGACTGTGACCCATCACACAAAGTCAGGAGTAGAATTTTCCACTTTCAGTATTACATTGTCTCAAATCATTTCAAATTTTGGAGAATTTGGATTTGGGATTTTCCGATTATGGATAATGAACCAGTAAATACCAATTCTGTGCCTTCTCAGTGCTGGACACTTGAGTCCGGTGATGATCAAATGTGATACAGCCCCCACTGTCAAAAATCTAACCTTCTAGTGCCTCCTCTTATCTGCTGAACCAAGTCTTCATGCCAGGTACATTTTTCTCTCCTCCAAATAAACAACCTAAAATTCCCTGACTAGTACTCCCCAAGATTTTGAAAAGGAAGAATAATCTAACCACCTCTCATGTTGATTTAAAAAAACAAAAAGTCCTCAGCACATATTAATTGGATTGAATTTCAAAAATTCAAATTAGAGTCCTTCTCAAGTTAAAGAAAGGGAGCAGTGGGGTTGAGCATTTGAAAACTGTACTTTTTTTCTCTCTGGTGGCATTAAATGAAAAACAAGCACTTTTTTGTTATATTCATTTGCTACAAGAAAACTTCTGGATATCTACTTTTGAAGTATGAAGTACAAAGAATTTAAATTCTAGTAATAGGGAGATCTATAAGATCTGAAATTAAGAAAAACATGACATTGCATAGGTGGAAGGAAAAGAGGAATTCACATTTTTTGCTCAAGTACAGTTGCATATTTATGTTTCATCCCCTCAAGTATTCTTTGAGGATGCATCAATATTCTGAAGATAGAGAAACTGATTCTCAGAAAGATTTAAAAGAGTACACTCAAAGTCACACTGCAGATTAGTTGAGCTCAAACTGAGGGTTTCTTACCCACAACCACACAATCTCCACTAAGGCCCTCTTCCTTAAACTCACTTCTCAGCAAAGAAAATATTTTGTGAAGAACAGAAACAGTACTTACTGAGTGGCAGTATTCCTGGGTAAATTTTCAACTAAGTGACCCCAGGAAAGGAAAGAAATCAAGGTTTGAAAAGAATGTGAACTCTGTAGGAAGAGCAGTAATGATACTCACTACCTTTCACCACCATCTACCAGGCAAGCACACCATCTAAACTTAACCAGTGAACTTCCATTACCTCCTCCTCCCAGGAAATCTGCTTTTCCCCCAGACCACACCAGTGTTCCCATACAAGTCATGGAGTTTATTTGTTCAAAAGCATAATCATATCCTATATTGGGCATCGTAATATTAAAATCAAAGAAACAAGACTTCTAAGGCACTTGTAGTAGAGATTGCTAGTTGCCCACAACAGCCTCCCTTTCCTTTTCCATCCTATTAAATCTTGATTCTTCTGAAGAGAGCTATCTCCTGGACTCAGACCTGCATTTCCTAACTTCCCTTCATACCAGAGTTCCCTGGATGACACAATCCCACCTGTAAGTAGAAGCTCCTGATTATTCTAGAGAATCACTTACATGGAATAAAACTAGCCAGCCTACTGTCTGTGCAAAGACTGTGCACAGGGTGGCTGGAGATATGCATCTCTCTCTATATAAAAGGTAAAAGGACCTAGACTAGGAAAGAAACAATAAAAGCAAAAAGGAACCTGGTTGCCTAAGGACACTGTAAAAGTGCTGTTGAGAGCCACAGCCAAAGGGGCCCCAGCAAACTTCCAGCTGCCAGCAACCAGCTGCCGGCTAATTATTGGCTCACAGCTGCCCCAGCAACATCTAGCTGATTTGCTCCTCTGCGGTGATGCTCATTGGGCTGTTTCCCTGCCCTTTCAGACCACGGAGCTGCTCATTGGGGGACTTTTTTGGCTCCGCCCACGTGACCCAGCCAATCGGCCTCAAGAGCAGGAGGATTGTGGGAGGTGGAGAGAAGCTTGTGTGGGAGAGAGAGGCTTGTGGAAAGCCGGTGGTGGCAGTTGAGGCTCTGAGGGTTTTTCCTGAGAGGCTGTTTTGTTTGGCGTGTGTGGTTCTAAAAATAAAGTTAGTTTCTTTTGACAAGTGGCTCCTGATTGTGCCCAGCCAGACTGCGGCAAAGTGCTACATCAGCTTTGGCCTGATCCTTCTTATAAAGTGAAAGAAAAATAAATATCTTCCTTGTTTAATCTACTGTCCTTTCACTCTTCTGGTTAAATGAAATTAAATTCTGCCTATAACTGACAGAGTACTTTATTTAGAATTCTGCTCCCTTAAACATAGCAAAATCCAATTGTTAAAAAGTTTTGAAAAACAAATATTGCAAGGAATACAAAATTAAAAAGATACAGGAAGACTGAAAGCCAAATGTGAAAAGACAAGAAACATAAAATACACATCAGAGACAGCAAATATGATTCAAATATTATAAAAGGTAATATTAACAATTGGTGTCTGAGGGAGGTAGTTGCTAAATTGACAAATGACAGGTCCATTGACTCTGAATTAAAACACTGGGAAGATAAATATGAAAAGAGTCTTAGAAGGCTTTAGGATGAGATCAGAGCCTGAGATGGGACATACATAATAGCAGTTCAATAGCAGCATTAGGAAAAGCAAACAGGAGCCTGGAGTAGTTGTAAGTCACAGAGCACAGCCCTGGGAGTAGAAGTAGAGACACAAATGCTAAGTGTCTTGAAGTGCAAGGTGGAAAACTGGGTGAAGCGGAAGCAACCCATAAAGCTGGGCAGGGTGAGGGGCATCCAGGCCCCCAGAGTATGCACTAAGTGGGTTTGCACAGATTTTGTACCTACTTAAAAGTTTCTGGGATAAACAGTGACACCATGATCTGTATTCTTTCCTCTTCAAAATGATTTTTGGAAAATTATAGCATTGACTCTGATCATTTGAAGAAGATAGTTGTAAACTATTATCCTTGTATGAATGGGGAATTATATCTTATAAATGACACTGCATCATACTATATGATTTTCAAAAGGACTTAAATATTAAGAAAATATATATTATAAAAGATTTGGCTTTTTTCTCTTAGATTTCTGAAGATTTCTGTGTGCTTATGACAATCTTGTGTAAATGTAATTTGGATAAAGAATATAAATACGCTTGCAAATAATTTTCAAAATAATGCTAATCTAATAGAGGCATGGAACATGTCTACCCATGGAATCAAGACATGGATATCTGGCCTTTGTTCTACAAAAGATATAAATGTAATGATGTGTTTAATTTAAGCTTTACAGTGCTGGAGTTAAATCTGGGATCTTAAAATGTTTTCTTGATGGTATATGCCAATCTGGAGTTCCAGGTACAAATTGTCTTTCCTAATCTATTTTGCTCCTCTACCCCTCTTTTCTCTCAAACACACACACACACACACACACACACACACACACACATACTTGCACACAATAGTTTTCTACATAAAATGTTTTCTGGAACATATGGGAGTTGGTAGAGGTGTAGAGGAAGATGAAAGGATTTGCCTAAGCTAATTCAAGACATGAAGTTGGTAATTATACACACCATAAGGCAATTTCATTAACATATTAATTTCAGGAGGTAACATGTATCTAAGAGAAACACATTGGAATTCACAAGACCCAGATTCTATTTCTAGCTTTGCCATTGACCTTCTTGGTGACCTTCCACAAGTCACTCAACACTCAAGAGACTTAGTCTTCTTATTAAAAAAAAAAGAAAAAAAAAAAGAAAAAAATAGCTAGAACCTAGCAGGCATCTCAGAAAAATGCTATGGAGTAAAATATTCATTCAGAGTGTTTTGGTCAGGGATATAATGAAACCTTCTTCACTAAAACTCTGATTCACTAGAATCCAACAAATCAGATCCTAACAGAATTGGATGAAGTAAAAAATCATTCCCAATTTACTTGACAGAATCTTCCAAAATACTCTATTCCTTAAAGATCAAACTTGCTCTGCCACAAAGAAGAATCATACCATGTTGAGTACCATGTTTAAAATTCACCTTCCCCACTACTCCCAAGAGAATCTTAATGGCCATTTTGATCAGACACAAGGGCTGATAAGAAAATTTCTCCCAACCGCTTTTGAGCACTTTCAAAAATATTGTTGGCCTTTCAAATGATTAGGATTGTGACTGGCAAATTACCTTGCAAGAGCCACTCATTTAGGATGAGCAATCTTTTTGCCAAGTATGTGAGAAAAGCACAGAAGACAATAAATAGCCACCCAAATACTCTGAGGAATGCTTGCATTTATTTGTGAGATCATTTTAAATCATACATACAGAAAATGACAAATTAATTATAATTATGAAATAATTTCCTATCATGAAAGAAACAATATTTGTAGTCATTGTGAACCAGCATTTTAGTCAGAAAAATATACAATTCCTAAAATAAAAGATATAAAGATATTCAGGGAAAAAAGGAATAGTCAGATGGATCATTTGAGGGTTAAAATGTCAAGAGAAAGAAGCAGCCTAAGCACTTTAAGCAAATAAAGATGCATTAAATTATATAAATATTTCATGGTATACTCACCAAAGAGAAACAAATTGGAGTAGGGCTTAGGGAATTTTGACTTATTTAATTATTCTAATGGAAACCTGACAAGAAATTTATTATTAAGAAAACAAAGAGAAATAATAATGATATGTCCATTGACAGCTCAGATCTAACATCAATGATAATCACAACTTTCCAAAGTAATCTCATTTTTCTCTTTACAAAAAACCAGAAGCTCTTTTTCAATGAATGTTTACTCATAACAATTTCTCCTAGACTAATTGCTCAAAGTCCCCCAAAACGATGGCATTTTAAAAAAAAACAAACCCACACAAGAAATTATTTAAATATTTACTATGACCATGAAAATACAAAATGTATTATTACCCAATTCACATAATTATAGACACAAATATCACTGAAAAAGATCATTTACTAAAACTCCTCAGTGATTTTCACACAAGTAAGAATGTGAAGACTCCAAGAGTTTAAGTGATTTGCCCAAGGTCACACAGCTAGTTAATGGTGAGTTCACAGGGTATGCTTTCCATCATACCAACATATAATCAAAAACAAGCCACATGATAGCACTTTCTTGCTCAATCTAAATTTCAAAACTATCTGGATAAAAAAACTCAAACATAAAAACACACATCTGATATATGCTAACATAACTTTTTACATTCCTAGGTAGATGGCCTATATTGTCATTACTAATGTACAGCTAAATCCATTTCAACATAACAAGTCAACCTCAAAGCAAAATATTTTCAACTAAATTTACTTAATATGAGAGAAAGACATCAAGAAAGACAGAGAAAACATGTTGGAAAAATTACCAGATAGCTATTTCAACATGAAGTCAAACGTCCTTAGGAAGTAAATAGTCAACTGATAAGAAAATAAACTGAAAACCTAAAAATTAAAAGCAATAAAAAAGAGACACTTGAAAAACAAAGCACCTAAATGTTTGATCGCTCATGTGTCAAAATAAATTAAAACATGACCTTTGACTTAATGGAATGCTCTTAATAGTTAACAGTTAACTGGTGAAAGTCAAGTACAGAGATAAACATAACAGTTTCTAGTGTCACCAAAACCATTCAGAAAGCATATTGCCTAAAATGTGCTTTACTTTTCTAGTGCTTTCTCTTTCAATGCAGCAGATTGAATTCTTCCAGAGTTTAGTGCAATCCATTTTTCTTGGTGTATTTACAAGAGCAGTTTAATGTGGCTACATTATGCCTCTTGTATTTTGCCTTATAAAATGTAATACTGCAAGTAATACATGACAGTGATCTTTACAAAAACTAATAAATATTTTCATAGATGGAATCAATTGCATTAATAATTAACAAATTTAATGGAAAGTTTTTCTTAAGCAAACAGAAAGAAACTCAATAGAAATGGGTCGAAACTTGTTAATAAACTGGTACCACATGTTTAAACAGGAAAACAAGTATATGATCCATTAAACAATGAAGATGGATGCATTATGGATTACACTGTGACAAAGAAACTGTTCTTTAGTGAACAAATATAAGAAATAATAGTTAGCAGCAGATTTCCTATTAAAGATTAAAAGACCTGAAATTACAGTAGAAAACAGAGAAAAGAATAGCTTCATAATAGTCTCTAATTTACAATGACCTTAAATTGAGACCTATGCTTTCACATAGTGGTATTTTTACAATAGCGATGCTTTGTCACAGCATTTTTTTTTTGGCCCAGTTCAATTCCAATCGTATGTTCTTTGGATGCCAATACCCCCAATGAATATCAGTCTGCCTTAAGGATACCTAAATGTCTGACAAATTAATAAACACACAGTATCAGAGGAAAAAAACAGCAGGAAAAATTAAAGAAAAAAGTGAGAAGAAGTCACTTGCCCTTTTCTGCAGAATAATTGGCCTTATTGCAGGCAGAGTGACTCTTCTTGCACTCAAACTCATGCCTGCTTTTCCCAGAACAAGCCCCTCTCACAGATCATGGACAAAACGAAAGAAATCTTTAACAGTTACTCCTTGAGAATCTCAAGGCTCAGTGCAAAGAAACAACCAGGGAAGTAATAAATGTCACCCTGCTTATGTAATTCCAATCTACCCAAAGCCAATTAAGGATGACTGCGGGACAGGGCAGGGCATCAACTAATCAAAGCCAGGAAAACTCTGCCTTTGTCCTTGGAAACACATTCTGATACTTTTGTTTATGATATTTAAAGAACCAGATTAACAGGTATCTAGTTCACTTAATGTTTTTTTTTTTTTTTTTTCCAAAACAGTGCAATTCAATGCCATCTTTGTTGACTGGGCAGTTATGTTTTCACTAAAGCATTTCAACATATGGCAGATAAGAAATTGTTTACATTGGTCTCTTTAAAGTGTATAAATATGTAAATGAGATAAATTTAGTTATGCTATTCAAAAAATTAATGAATGGATCAACTGGAACATATTACATGAGGCACAATAAATAATCCTGAAGTTAGAACTGGTACAAAGTGTTAATTTAGATGTTATAATAGAAAAATTGTAATATATATTGATACATGTCATGTCTTAGGTAGCTAAATCTTTTATATTATGGACATTTCAGCATCCCGGAGGTCACACCTATTAAATATTACCTATTCAATATTATCTTAACAAACTAAATAATAAAGTTATTAATTTGATAATTTTATTTAAATGTATCATTAAAGTACAATAAATCTTAAGCATGTGTTTTTAAAAAGCACAGATCTGTGTAATTTAACATGTTTCATTCCATTAAAAGCACTTAAAAATAGCCAGTGTTCAAAAAAAAAAAAAAGCCACTGTTCAATGGTATTTTAAACCTTTAATAACCATTTTTTTCCCTTACACTAAAATTTTTATCCTAGTAAGGGAGTTAAAGGAAGTTTACAATTAAAATATTGATTAATACAAGAAATTTTTCAATAAAGTCTAAATAAAACATAGCCATGTTAAAACCAAGCTGTGCTTTTAGTATTGTAACATCCCTTCTGCACAGACACCTGGACAAGCTTTACTGAACCTACTCAGTGTTTCTCAAGCCTGACCCCATGAAGGGCCCCAGGCTTCAGCAGGACAGGCACTCCCTGCAAGATCTAGAGAATAGCGTGATTATTGTAGTAACAAGGGAAAATGGAAGATTCTGGGCACCCCAGACACAAACTTTCCATTTCCTTACCCAGATTTCACTAGGCAGGGTTCACATTACTGCTTTATGCTTCAGTGTGTTTTATATGCATAGTGAGCTCACATTTCTTAGAGGAAATAGACAGGACAACTCCTGGTACCCTACTTAGCATTTCAGTTTATTCCTCAGCACGGTGGTTCTGTGGGGTGCAGTTAATATGAATAGTCATATAAAGTCTCTTTGGGGGATATTAATATAATCCATATTCCATTAGAGTTATCATGGCCTTTTAAGGAAAATTACTCAAAAAATAAATAAATAAATAAAAGTCTACTCATACAAGGATGAAGATCACCACTTGGGAAGTAAAAGATTGGTCTGTCAGCCAATAATAATGAAGCCCACAATAACTATATAATTACCAGAATATTTATTATAATGTTTGATTTTTTTCTCTTTTATTTCTTCATTTAGGACTGAATATTACAAAAAGTTTCTCTGGTCTCAAACATCTTATTTGGGTTCCACATAATCAAAGTCATTTATTTTGCTAAATCATCAAGCAATGAACCCACTCCGTGCCACACTATGTTAGATAGTAAGAACATACTGTTGAGTGAGATATGGGTGTTTATTTCATGGTGAAATATTACTTTTAAATTAAAAATTCACACTCTTGCAGGTTGAGATTGATAGTAATCAAATGCCAACCCCCAGAGGTGCACAAGGAAGAAACAACTACACATTAGAGTAGATCCAGGCAGCCTTCAAGACAGAAATTACATTTTTTTGAAAAATAGGTTAGGGAGAAAGAATGTGCAGAACTTGATATGCATGCAGAAGGAAGGTCTTGAAGCTGACTCCAAGGTTTGAAGTCTGGATGATTGAGAAGTTAGAAATGCTGTTTCTTTTTTTTTTTTTTAGAGAGAGAGAGAGAGAGAGAGAGAGAGAGAGAGAGAGAGAGAGAGAGAATTTTAATATTTATTTATTTATTTATTTATTTTTAGTTTTCAGCAGGCACACACACATTTGTTTGTATGTGTTGCTGAGGATTGAACCTGGCTGCACACATGCCAGGCGAGGGCTGCACACACACCAGGTGATTGCGCTACCACTTGAGCCACATCCCCAGCCCAAGAAATGCTGTTTTATGCCATACTTTAGGACTTGCTAAATGCTAAAATGAATCCTTCATGTCAAAACAGCACACAGGTCCCATATTAATTACAGTGCAATATACCTGCTCTCTAAGGGCTTTAAAAACATCTGACAGACAACTAAATTCTGAAGAGTGAAAAGTCCTCTCTTTGCAGCAACTGAAAACTGCTGTTTCTAAATTTTCAGAAAAAAACCCTGAAGAACAACATTTGGTGCAGCCTGGTTAGTATATTGTCCTGCAGACCCTGAACCACCACAGGTGCCAGAACTCCCTACAGCACTGTGTCCCAGTTGAACTTCTTGTATTTCATGAAGCAAATACGAAACTCCCAGTGCATCTGACGAAACACCATGAAAAGTAGAGGATGAACAAATAGCTTCACAGTCCACACGGGAAGACACTAAGCCCCCATTGGCAACAGTTTACCTACAAAGAGAGGATTCAGCACTGCTGCGTCATGTTCATTGGAAAATAAGAAACCATGTCCTCCAGATCACATAGATACAGACCCAGCTTTGATGGTCTCACTACAAAGGAATCTAAAGCTCCTGACAACAACATATATTTGAAGTGCCCAACCTCAGAGGCAGTCTCTCAAGAAGTCATTACCAGCAGAGATCCATGTTTGTAGAGTGTTTAACCTGTCCCTTACTTTTGGAACCTCCTCTACCACTTCCAAGGATGTGAACACCTGAGCATTTTCCATTCAAGATATGTCTTCACAGATTTTCTTCCAAACTCCTCTAATTGTGTTTAACTTGGGAAAATGGTAATGTTAAGGCATTGTTCTGGATGAGAGTGGGAAGATTTTTGTGTAGCACGTTTGCATACACATTGGATTCATATCCCTATATTCCATTTGAAATACTGAATCCCTGACACTAATCCATAACCTACTAGAAGCTGACTAGTAATCCTAACATGACTGAGAAAAATAAAAGTAACAGAAAAGAAGTACAGGCATTTTACAGGAGGCATAGTGTATACTTGGACTTGCCTTTTGCTTTACCAAGATTATGTGTTAAAAATCTAGTCAACTTTTCATTGTAATTCTTTTCCATAAGTTTTAAAATTAACAAATATGTAAATTCCTGTCTCCCTTAATCTGTAGCCTATTCAGCGCATGTATTTTTATATGCATATATATAATCCTACCTGGTATCACATGTACATTCTTGTGAGCTCTCTGACTTTGGCAGATAGAAGTTGTTAGAAGAGATCACTCCCATTAAATGCTGTTGGAACTGAAAGTTCAACCTATGGGTGAGCTTCTGAGTTCAACAACATTATACATAAAAATATGTTCAGTAAAATGAATATTTTTTATCTGTGGATGACATATATTCCATAATGAATTTCAATTGGCATATATATTGCTACTTTATATATATACTCTACAGATTTTTCAAAATATGAAATATATATGTCTTATTACACACTCCCTAAATTGACTCATGTTCATGTGTGTGGATTTATAATCAACTTTTCACAAGTTTATTCTCAGAATTATTCATTTTCCTAAAATAAATATACGATTCCTAGCACTAAAAACTAACATCAGTGAATGTTGCATACAAATCCTAATATTTCTACAGTAACTGACCCCTGTTTTAAACATCAATGCAAGTAGATTCCTATGGGACATGATGTGTATTTTGATGTTAATTTTTACTCAACATTGGTACATTACTATTTCTTCAGTTTATATACATCATAAGATATATCCTTTAATCCTCAAGTTCAGAAATTTACAGGCATTTGATTCACTTTCTATCACTCCCTGCTTCAGAAATCATGTATTCCTCCATGTTTCTTGACTGGCCTTTTCATGAGACTTCTTTCCAAACACATTATTTTCAATTTCCATAGTCATTTTTGAAGCAAAGCTCACACACTGTTCATGATAAACTGTTACCCCAATATTACCATTGTTGGGAAAAGTATAAACGGCAGCTGCATCCCTGAGAAAAACCCCAACATGGTGCCTAAACCCTTCTCTTCCTACTTTCCCCTTTTTCTCACTGGCGCGAATAGTTCCCGCCATGTGAACTCTCCCACTGGCACCAATTTCAAATCTCACTGGTGGGGAACCTTAGCCCCAGTAAGAACTAATTCCTCGGCTCTGGATCTGATATCTGGAAGAACTTGCCAATAAATGGGTGGCCTGCCATTTATCTAAGCCCTGCCATCTTCCCTTAGATCTATATAAGCACACATCCATTTGCAATAAAATTGGAATTCTCCCGGCGAAGTGTCTTTGTGTGGAGAATTATTTTATTCTGGTGCCATGACTCGGATATGAGTGAGCTCTTTCTAACAAGAGCCCCGTCCCCAGCTCCACCGAGACACTCCGCCCTGGTCCGCTCTTTCAGATGCTGGCTCCCTGTACTCATCACTGATCTGGTTTAGGTAAGTTCCCCCTTCCCGGCTCGCGAACTCCCTTCGGGCTGACGCAGGAACTGTGACCATGATTGTCCGGCACACTCCTGACGCCCAGTAGGGAGGAGGGAGCTTACTCCACTAAGACCTTCATTGGCCACAGTGGACCCTCTGGTGATCTGTTTTCCTTTGGGGCATGAGGCTTCTGGGTTTACATGAACGGCTCTCTTTTTTTTCCTCCTCCACGGGAGCTGCGTCCTGTTGGAGCCACATCCTGAGGGAGCTGTGTCCTGCCAGAGCTGCGTTCAGCCGGAGCTGTGTTCAGCCAGAGCTGTGGTCTGCTAGGAGCTGAACTCCTGGCCTGGAGCTGCATTCTGCCAGAGGTGGATCTCTGTTCCTTTCATTCCTGACTCTTTTCGCTGCAGTCAAAAACTTTCCTGACGTCAGGTTGCCCATGGCTCCGACCCTATTGGGTCTCACAGATTGCACTTCACTTCTGACAACCGGGTAGTGCCCTCTGTATTTCCTCACAACGGCCGGTCATTTTGGGATGCCCACTTGACCCCCGTTCACCCTGAGCTTCCAGGAAGCCATTGCAGCCTGGGTTTTCCCTTTGTCTCTCTCTCTTACTCTCATTCTCTCTCTCTCTCTCTCTCTCTCTTTCTCTCTCTCTCTCTCTCTCTCTCTCTTCCATCTCTCCCTGTGACTATGGGTGCCTCTTCATCTGTACCTGATGCCTCACCTCTCAAATGTCAAATAAAAAATCTGGCCACACTCTCCCTCACACCAGACATCAAGCCCAAACTTCTGATGAAATTCTGTACCCGATATTGGCCTACATATCCACTGAGTAATGGCAATCATTGGCCTCCAGAAGTTCCATTAGATCCAAATCCCTTCCAGGACATTTTTAACTATTGCAAGTGCCTGAAAAAGTGGAGGGAGATTCCCTGTGTTGAAGGTTTTAGCCTTCTTGCACAGCACCCTACTCTCTGCTCCTCTTGTTCTCCCTCTCAAGTCCTCCTTGCCTGCAAACCCATTCTTTCCCCTACTTCTACTCCTGACTTCGCAGATTCTTCCTCATTTGACCTGGCAGATGAACTGCCACCTTATCCCCCAGCCCCATCCACCCCTTCTTTCCCACTATACCCTCCTCTTCCTCTGCCTGATTCCACGAATCCTCAGCCCTTTGTTTCATCCCACTCCCCTCCACCCTCTTCCTCCCGTTCCACCTCCTCCTCTGCAGAGACATCCCCTTTCCCTCCTTCTTCTTCCTGTCCGCTGCCAACTACCTCTTTCAGTCCTCCTGTTACCAGGTATAAGGGACTTCTTCCCACTCCCATGACAATCGCACCCCTTCGGGAAGTTGCTGGTCCCAAGGGTCTTATCAGAGTACATGTGCTGTTCTCCATGTCGGACATTACTCAGCTAGAGAGGAAGTTAGGCTCATTCACCACTGACCCCACCACTTACATTTGGGAGTTTCAATGGGTCCTGTAAGCATATAGCCTCTCTCATCATGATATCTACATGCTCTTGGCCAATACACTTCTCCCCGAGGAAAGGCGATGGGTCTGGGAGCTAGCCCAAGCCCATGCTGATGAAAATCATAGGACCAATCCCAACCCCCCCCCACAGGCCCTCATGCTGTCCCAGAGCAGTATCCTCTATGTGTTTACAACACCCTTGGAGGCTTATAGTCTTGTGACCTTTTTGCATTCTGCCTTTTGGCGGGCCTGAAGAAGGCTGCCTGCAAGGCCATTGATTTTCAAAAGGTGGAGGAGGTCATTCAAAAGAAGGAAGAAACACCTTCAGAATTCCTGGATAGACTAACCAAGGCCCTCCAACAGTACACAAACATTGACCCAGAAACCTCTGATGGCCATCATGTCTTAATGATATATTTCCTGGCCCAAAGCTACCCTGACACTAAAGCCAAGCTTAAGAAGCTTGAACAGGGCCCTGCTACTCCTGAGAATGAAATCCTCACAGTTGCTTTCAAGGTTTTCCATGGTAGAGAGTACGAAAGCGAATGCCGAAGGCAGAGGGCTGAAAACGCCAAATTCCAAATGTTGGCCCAGGTCATTCAGAGAAGGTCATCACCACACCATCCTAATAACACACCCCCTGGAGCTTGCTTCAAATGTGGTAAGGAGGAACATTGGGCCAGGGCTAGTCCTTCGCCAAGGACACCCTCCACCCCCTGCCCAAAATGCCACCAAAGGGGACACTGGGGGGCAGACTGCCCATCAACCTGGAGGGGAGGTTGGTCAGCCACCCCGCAACCCCAGACTCTCCTGGGCTTGGCAGAGGAGGATTGATGGAGCCCTGGGCCTTCCCTCCCAACTATTATCATCAAGAAGCAAGAGCCTAGGGTCACCTTCCTGATGGATGGATGCTTCATTACCTTCGTCTTGGATACTGGTGCTGCTTTTTTGGTCCTGAGGGAGTATTGGGGTCCTACCACACCCTCAAAACTCCTAAAAACTCTCACATGAGATTTGTCTTTACCTCTCTTGTTTCATCTCCGCTTGGAACTCTGGAAATATCAGGACTGGCTTCTTCTGGACCCAGTCTCCTCTCCAAACACTCCTCCCTTAACACCTGGAGTTTAGTCTATTATAATACCCCAGAGGAGAAAGGCCCTTTTGCCCCAAAATGGGAAGGCCCCTATCCTGTCATACTCTGTACCCTCACCGCCGCCACGCTATCCTTACCAGTCAACCATCTCACCCCCCTGGATTCACATTTCTAGGTTGAAGCCATATCACCAGGAGGCCCCACCTGCTGACGACAGGACCACCCCAGAGGAACTCCAAGAGTCACCTCCTGAACCTCCCCTTTACTCCTGCTCTCCACACCCATCTCACCCCTTTAAGTTGGAGCTCACACGGTGTTCCCCATAGCCCAATTCCTCTTAAAGAAGGCATAATGAGCTTTCCCAACACCCTAGTCTTTTCTCTCTGTTTTTTGTGCTCTGCTTGTTTTCTGTGCTCTGTCGGGACTGGTCTTTACCCTCCTCTCCTACCATGTACCGATTCACTCTTTGGGAATGATACTCAGAACACGGCATGCAGAACATCCACATAGTGGATGTAACTACTTGCTTCATCCACAACTGAACCTCTATTTCCCTAAAATTGTCACCTTCCAGGACCTTTGTTCCTGGTAGCTGGAACTGGCCTTTTATTTGCTTCCTTTTTGATCAAACCAAAGACTATTGCCATTGGTGGCCTGAGATATATAATGGGTGCCCCTATTGGTCATGCAGGCTCCATGATGAATGTAGTAGCTATTCTTACCACTCACTTTGCTACCCTGAAGTGTGGACTTCTAGTTAACTAAAATGGCATAAGGTCTTTTCATCCAATAACAATGGATGGTATACTTTAGATATACCTGACCCAAGGCCAAACGTTGGGACTATGTTGAGTTTGATGTCTATGCTCGGACAACCTCAGCCAGACCCATAGGGTGGATGACTGTTGGTCACTCCCTAATAACACCACCTAAGGCAACCATCCAGGTAGTTGAACACATCAAGGAGTCAGAATCAAAACTTTGAGATTTTATGCACATCCCATCCAAAGAAGATTTAGAGCCTTCAACTCCTTCAGGCCCCCCTCCCACATGGCTCAATTTGCTACACCAAACTTTTCAATTATTAAACTCCACCCCTCTTTCTGTGACTACTTCTCAGTGCTTCCTGTGTGCTTCACTTAGTCGTTTGCTTCTAGCAGCAGTCCCATTAGCGGCAGGAAATATTTCAGCAAAAACCTACAATTTCTCTAAGAAAGGACAACCCCTACATGCGGCACATATCCCACTATGGGAAAGTTATTCCACTGATACTTCATTTCCTTTCATCTGTTTCCACCTGCCAACAATGAATTCTTTACCCATTTGTTCCTTGAGCTATAGCACCCCATTGAGCCCTGCGTTTATGCAACCTGGACATTTCCTCTGGTGTAACGGGTCTTTAAGTACCTCAGCAATCAATGTCTCTGCACCTCTTTCTTGGTTGCTGTAGTTCCTCAGCTGTCTTTGTATACTCCCACCGAATTCTGATAGTTGGCCCTACCTTCCCGCACCCGTAGGGCAGTCTTTCTGCCGGTTCTGGTAAGCCTCACTTTAACAACCTCAGTGGCAAGTCTCGGACTCTCTGATGGAGCTATAGGTCATGCTCTATGGGCATCCAATGACCTTCAACAAAAACTGCAAGAAACGCTCAATACCACTGCTGAGTCTCTGGGCTCCTTTCATTGGCAGGTTACTTCATTGGCACAAGTGGCTTTACAGAAAAGAAGGGCGATTGATCTTCCCACTGCAGAAAAAGGGGGTACATGCCTGTTCCTCAGAGAGGAATGTTGTTACTATGTTAATGAGTCTGGGCTAATAGGAAATAATGTTGTTAAATTGCAGGAATTATCAGCCCAACTGCTCAAACCCACCTCCTCTAATCCCATAATGGGGTTCTTCCAATCCTCTCTCACCACGTACTTGCTACCTCTCTTGGGGCCCCTTATTGGGATGCTCCTTTTTTGCGCTCTCTTGCCCTGCATAATGAAGTTCCTTCAAACACAACTGCAGAAAATTTCTAATCAAACTTTCAACCAGCTTGTGCTTAGGCACTACCAGGCTCTGATGACCGATGAACTCCCAACATTTTCAAGAGAACAGCTCACTCAGTGCTGAAGTTCACTACCAGGCATGATGGAATGCAATGGACATCAGACAGTAGGAGACAATGAGTCTGGAGAACCTCTTAATCTGCCACCACAAATTCTTGAGTCTTTATGACCATTTAAGCCTCCTCATGGCCCTTGCCCTCTTCTCTGTCAGTCCCCCAACATGGAACTTCTGCCAAAAACTGACCTTTGCTTTAATTTTTATCTTTATCCTGTTTTTGTTCACTCTGATCTTCTTCAGGGGCTGGAGACACCATGTCAAGTCAACACTTCCAGTATTTCCTAGAGTCTCTGTTACAGGACCAGTGGCTGATACCAACAATCTCCTACATCCAGGACTGGTTCGATGCCATGGACAACTTGTGGCTTCAGGGAACTTTCATAGACTTCACCCCTACGGAAGTAGCTGTCTATAGCCAATGGATTTCATTTCTGGCTGCCATGATATCCTCAGACCTGCCCCCCAAACATTCCTCCACATCCCTTTCTAGGCCACATGCCGCCCCCACACAGCAGGGAGCAGCCGGATCTGACCAAAGACAACCCAGTTCCTAAGAAAACAAAAAGAGAGGAATGTTGGGAAAAGTATAAACAGCAGCCACACCCCAGAGAAAAACCCCAACATGGTGCATAATGACCTTCTCTTCCTAAATTCCCCTTTTTCTCACTAGCGCGAAAAGTTCCCACCATATGAACTATCCAGCCAGCGCCAATTTCAAATCTTGCTGGTGGGGAAACTTAGCCCCAATAAGAACTAATTCCTGGGGTTTGGAGATGATATCTGGAAGAACTTGCCAATAAACAGGTGGCCTGACATTTATCTAAGCCCTGCCATCTCCCCTTAGATCTATATAAGCACACAGCCTTTTGCAATAAAATTGGAATTCTCCCGGCGAAGTGTCTTTGCGTGGAGGATTCTTTCAACCATTAGATGTATAACTGTTTGAAATTATTGTATGTATATCAACATGAGATTTTATTTATATCATTAGATATCAATTCAATCCATTATTTAAAGTTGGATCCAGTTATATTATTTATTCAGTGTATGGTGTATTCATGCATCATCTCTATATTCATAGACACAGGGTACACATATTTATATCTCCAATACTAATTTATAGGTCTTCAAAATATTGCACCCAGAAATGGTGGAAGAAATACTCATGTCATCTGATCTATGTATTCATTTCATCACAGTAATATTCTTGACAAAAATGCAAAGGTCACAGTTAGGATTGTACCAAAGCCTAAATTGAAGGTGAGCATGGTTTGCCAAAAACATCCATGTCAATGTTGCCTAATGCTTTCAAATTTCAATCCTATTGGTGACTACATATTTGTTTCTTCATAAGACTATATATTCAACTCTGCTCTGTTGAAAATATCTAATCCTATCCCTCACTTTACACTTTGCCAGATTTCCTAATGTCTACATTGATATCTGCTTTCCTAAATGTTTTCCTCAGTTCATCATTGAGACTGACTCTTCATATATGCTGACATTTACATTCACTCTCTAAAGGAAACCCCTATTGCAAAAGAACTTTTGGTGCAAATCTTATACTCACTCTTATTCCTAAACCTACTGACTATCTTCCTACTCCTACCAACTATCACTTTTTGACTGGATGTTCTCTTGTACATTCAATAATTCGAGGTACATGATGCTAAGCCACTGTATATTGATTTATCTGATACATCTGTGCAGAATGTAATTCAAACTTATGTATCCCAATCAAGGGCCCAATGCCCTTCTGTGCTTCAAATCTTACCTAGATTTCTGTTTTCATACTTATATTTAACCTATATATTCTTATGAATATCGCAGGTCCCCAATACCAGTATTCATCCAGCACAATGATTCCTAACCCAAATCGAACATGTTATTAACACTAACCATAAACTCTTCCCTCAATCTAACTTTAAGAAGATCAGGTACAGAGTTGATCTTACAATACAGGAATGTAGGCAATCCTACACCTGCTGAGAACCTTAAAGCGAGATGCAGAAATGATCCCTGCAGAAGATGTATGCAGCTATGTAGAACCTGAGAGAGCAAAAGTCATCTTCCATGGCAAACAACCCAGTCAGGATGAAGGGATGTGTCTGATCAGCCTCTTTCTTCTCAATGCAGGGAAGATGGACCAAACCAGGCCTGTGTGGATCGCTGTTCCCGGGTGCCTATGGTTTATATACCATTCTAACTTGTGAAAGTGTCACAGAAAAATGGGGCAGCCTCCATCTAATGGGACACTTGGAAGCAACTGTTAGGACAAAGTGGTTGCCAAGGCAGTGACCTCATTCATATCTTTGGAGGAAGTGACCTGACCCCACTTCCTTGGTGATGGAACTCTCTGAAATTGGGATCCAGGTTGCGATGCACCCGGAATAAGTTCTAGTCTCAGTCCCAGTGGGTTCACATGATTGGATTTACCAAGGATAGATTCAGTCTTTCTTGGTACCTACTGATGTGAGGATGGCCAAATGCCAGGAAAACTCTGAAGAGGGGCCTTTCCTGAGAAAGAAGGTAGTTGTTCATGGCTGGCTCCTTACAACTTCACAGAGTTGGACAAGGAGACCAGAACTGAGATTAGACAGGCCACGGCTGAAGAACATAGTGTGGCCCACCAGTCAGAGGACACTCCAGATAGTCGCAGACCTACTTGGGGGAAGATGGTGCCTTTGTAGGTGTGTATTTGAATTTGTTGTTTTGTCTCATTTTCTGATAATATGTAGGAAAGGCGCTTTGTTCAGTTTGGAGTGGACTGTTTCTAGTGAGTCGTTTGCTCAAGGCGAGGGTTTCTATGTCTATGTATCCAACTGTGTCTGTGGTTGTAGCCATTAGAAAACAGAATGCATCAATGCATGTGCCCTGTCTAGTGTAAAGCTTCCCAGCATACATCCTGCCCAATTAATGAATGGACTGCGGCTTGCCTTATCGATGGGCAACACCTACTATCTTCCTAAGTTTCTGTATTCTTCCTGAATTCTGGCCACTCTCCAGAACAGGCTCATGGTTTTGTGTCAAAGATATGTACCACCTCCAAGCTCTGTGACATGGCCATGTACTGGATAGCTGAAAGAAATGCTGAGCTGTTAGACCAGGACACAAGAAAAGACCACTGTCTCCAATTAAAATCAAATTAAAGCAAGCTTATTATTTCGACCGGCCGGGCTGCCTTTCCCTCCCAAAACGGCAGGAACAAGACAGTACCCCACCTTTCCTACAGCCCAGCTTTGTAGCCCAGAAAGTTACACAAAGGGGGGTTACAGATAACAGAACTCTGACAAGCATCACACTAATGGTAGTTTACATTTTTTTTGCTGGCCCCAACATCAGAATTTATGAGGACCATTAGAGCCTCAGAGAGGGTCGTTGTCTGGCCAGGGAAGGCCAATATTTATGAGGTGTCACTAAGTTTCAGAGAGGGCTGCTATCTGGTCAGAGAGCCAGGCATGGGTGAGTTCAAGGCACGGGCAGGCATTCCAAGCAGGTTCAGAATTTGCAGTAATTTATAGTAAAGCCAAAATTATCTTTTCATGGCTTTGTGGCAAGATGGCTCCCAATTTTAATAAAAGATCAGGTTGGGTCTATCAGAGCATTTCATAAAACTCAGATATCAATGTGACCACTAAAGTCTCAGTGGAGAAACCCTGCTTGGCTACATAAAAACCCAAGTAGCATGATCAAGAGTTGTCTGTGCCATAGTGTTAATCTTATGTAATAGTCTGTCCCTGGGCCTTTTTTGTACTTATTGTTCTGTTGCCCTGAAGGTCAGGCAGGTCTTTGCCTCAGGCCAACCCTTTGTGAAGCCTGAAGAAAACAGTTTCCAAATGGAAATGAAGGAGCATCACCTTTGGCTCTTTGGTTAATTGCTTTGTAAAGGGATGTGTCTGAATCAGCCTCTTGGCACTGTGTGAGGCTGTGGCTTAGATTCTCAGCAGCCCAGGAAACTAAATAAAGATCCCATGTGTGCATGCAAAACAAAAATGACCAAAAGAGCAGTCATTGTGGATGAAGTCTCTCACCTTCCTCTGTAAGGTTCCTGACCTCCATGAAGTGAGAATAGGGATCCTTTGGGTGAAATGAGTTCTTCAAAGCCCTGCAGAGGCTAGCCTATAGGTGCTTGGGTTTTCTCATGACTCCAATTCACATAAAGAATCTATAACCAACAGTCAGTAGGCCTCATACTTGAGAAGTGAAGCAGTATTAATGGCAGGCCTATTTGATCTCTCCTGGTTCTCAGGAAGGGTGTCCAGGCCACCCTGACATTAGGCCAATGAGGGGCATGGGAGCTTATTTTCGACACTATCTTGAGCTGTGTCTCTCATGAAAACCTCAAGCCAGAGGTTATGATGAGTGTCTATATGGAAGAAGATGAGGGCCATGTGGGAGTGTTTTGGTTTGAATGTGGTCATTTGTGTGGTGGTTAGAAGAGATGACTGGCTCAACCTCAGCTTGAACTCTGGTATGACTCATTTTGCAGACTGAGTTCTGGAACTGACCTCAGAGAAATGTTGCCATGAATTGTATTGGAATTTTAGGAGGCCACATATGAGAATCGCCCTTGGAAACTGAGATCTAGGCCCAGTATGTCTTTCCACACATCACTGGGAATCTCAGCCAGGATATCATATGATTTTATAGTTAAAGACTTGGCAGACATAGTTGAGAGTCAAAACACACATGGACCTCACATGGTACACCTCAATGGGCCTGGCTTCATGTGAACTTTTGGCCACTCTTTGGGATGCCTTGCCTGTGAGAGTTCTCCAGAGCTTTCACTGAAAGAAGATTCCTCACCATTTAATGGTTCCTGAATGAATTGAAACCCACAGTTTCTCCTACTTTATCCTTGAAATATGGTTAGATAAATACCATGAAATTTTTGAAATTCCCATTACCAGGTGACACTGGAGAACCTTTTGATGTCTTGTTGCTGATCACGACTGTACCAGACAGTGCCTTGATTGACTGGATTTTATGAAAATGTTGTAGAATAGAGATGCCAGTAAGTTGGAGCCTGCTGAGAAGTGGGCCTTGAGCAGTGGAGTGCAGGAGTGTGATAAAACATCTGTGGTGGGGCCATGTGGATTTTCCATTGACTTCCAAATGACTCGTGACTTACATGGTGCAGCCAGCAGATCCTTATATGTAAATGCAACTTGTTATGTGGAGAGGTTTCAGGGCAATGTTCAGAATCAGGTTGCTATGGTCAAGCGGGGAATCTGTATGGAAAAGTAGCCTGGTTGGTGCATTCTCCTGCAGACCCTGACCCATCAAACATGACAGAACACCCTCCAGCCCTGTGTCAGTTGAACTCCTTGTATTTCTTGAAGCAAATACCAAACTCCAAGTGCAACTACAAGAAACACCATGAAAAGTGGAGGACAACCAAATGGCTTCACAGTCCACACAGGGAGACACTTAGCCCCCAGTGGCCACAGTTTATCTACAAAGAGAGTATTCAGCACTGCTGCCTCTTGTTCATTGGAAAATAAGAAACCATGTCCTCCAGATCTCAATGATGCAGACCCAGCTTGGAAGGTCTCACTACAAAGGAAGCTAAAGCTCCTGACAACAACATAGATTTCAACTGCCCAACCTCAGAGGCAGTTTCTCAAGAAGTCATTACACCAGCAGAGCTCCATGTTTGTGGAGTGTTTACACTGTCCCTTACTTTTGGAATCTCCTCTACTACCTTCAAGGTTGTGAACTCCTGAGCATTTTCCATTCTAGATATGTATTCACAGATTTTCTGCCTCTTCTCCTCTAATTGTGTCTTACTTGGGGTGATGTTAATGTCAAGGCATTGTTCTGGATGGGAGTGGGAAATTTCTTTGTGTAGCATATGTTTGCATACACATTGGATTCATTTTCCTATTTTCCATTCGATATACTGAATCCCTGACACTAATCCATACCCTACTAGACTCTGACTACTAATCCTAACATGATGGAGCAAAATAAACCTAACAGAAAAGAATTACAGGCAGTTCATAGGAGGCATGGTGTATACTTGGACTTGCCTTTTGCTTTATCAAGGCTATGTATTACAAATCTAGTCAACTTTTCATGGTAATTCTTCTCCATGAGTTTTTAAAGATAACAAATACATAAATTCCTGTCTTCCTTTCTCTGTAGCCTATTCAGCACATATATTTTTATATGCATATATAGAATCCTACCTGGTATTACACATACATTTTTGTGATGTTGCTGACTATGGCAGATACAAATTCTGAGAAGAGTTCACTCCCCATAAATGCTGATGGAACAGAAAATTCAACCTCTGGGTGAGCGTCCTAGTTGCACAATATTATATATAAAACCATGTTCAGTAAAATGAATATTTTTTGATCTGCAGATGATATATATTCCATGATGAATTTCGATTGGCATATATATTGCTATTTTTTTAATGTATGTGTGTGTGTGTGTGTATATATATATATATACAACTACAAGAAACACCATGAAAAGTGGTGGAGCCTGAGAATATATATATATATGTATTCTCTGGATTTTTCAAACTATGAAATATATGTCTTTTATTATACACTCTCTAAATTCATTCATGTTCATGTATGTGGATTTATAATCAACCTTTCACAAGATTATTCTCAGAAATATTCATTTCCTGAAATACATATTTGTTTCCTAATACCAAAAACTAACTTCAGTGAATAGTGCATACAAATCCTAATATTTCTACAGTAACGGACCCCAGTTTAACATCAATGCAAGTAGATTCCTATGGGACATGATGTGTATTTTGATGTTAATTTTTATTCAACACTGGTATGTTAATATTTCTTCAGTTTATGTACATCATAGGATATATGCTTTCATCCACAAGTTCAAATATTTATAGGCATTTGATTCACTTTCAATCACTTCGTGCTTCAGAACCTATGTATTCCTCCACATTTCTTGACTGCCTTTTTAATGATACTTCTTTCCAAACACATTATTTTCGATTTTCATAATAATTTTTGAAGCAAAACTCACACACTCTTCATGATAAAGTGTAACCCTAATATTACCATTAGATGTATAACTGGTTGTAATGAATGTATGTATATCAATATGAGATTTCATGTATATTTTAAGATATCAATTCAATCCATTATTTAAAGTTGCAAGCATTCATATTATTTATTTACAGTATGGTCTATTCATGCATCATCTCTATATTCAGAGACACAGGGTACACCTATTTGTATCCCCAATACTAATTTATATGTCTTCAAATCCTTGCTCCCAGAAATGGTGGAAGAAATACTCATGTTACCTGATATACATATTCATTTCATCACAGTAATATTATTGACACAATATGCCAAGGTCACACTTAGGATTGTACCAAAGCGTAAATTGATGGTGAGCATGGATTACTAAAAAATCCATGTCCATGTTGCTAATGCTTTCAAATTCCAATTCTATTTGTGACTACATATTTGTTTCTTCCTAATATTATATATTCAACCTCCCCCCTGTGGAAAATTGTAATCGTATCACTCACGTTATACTTTGCCTGATTTCCTAATGCCTATATTGATATCTGCTTTCCTGCATATTTTCCCCAGTTCATCATTGTGACTGACTCTTCACATGTTCTGACATCTACTTTCACCCTCTAACTGAAACCCTTTTGCAAAGAACTTTTGGTCCAAATCCTATACTCACTCGTCTTCCTAAACTTACCGACTATCTTCCTAATCCTACCGACTATCCCTTTTTGACTGGATGTTCTCTTCTACATTCAATAATCCAAGGTACAGGATCCTATCCCATTGTATATTGACTTATCTGATACATCTGTGCAGAACATAATTCAAACCTATGTATCTCAATCAAGGGCCCAACGTCCTTCTGTGCTTCAAATCTTACATAGATTTCTGTTTTCATACTCATATTTCAACTACATATTCTTATAAATATCACAGGTTCCCAATACCTGTATTCATCCAATAGAATGATTCCTAACCCAAATCCAACATGTTATTAACCCTAACCATACACGGTTTCCTCAATCTAACTTTAAGAAGAGCAGGTGCAGAGTTGATCTTACAATACAGGAATGAAGGGGATCCTACACCTGCTGAGAATTTCAAAGGTAGATGCAGAAATGATCCCTGGAGAAGATGTAGGCAGCTATGTAGAATCTGAGAGAGCAAAAGTCAACTTCCATGGCAAACAACCCAGTCAGTATTTCTTGGTACCTACTGATGTGAGGATGGCCAAATGCCAGGAAACTCTGAAGAGGGGCCTTTCCTGAGAAAGAAGGTAGTGGCTCATCGCTGGCTCCTGACAACTTCACAGAGTTGGCCAAGGAGACCAGATCTGAGAGAGGACAGGCCACTGCTGGGGAACATAGTATGGCCCACCAGTTAGAGGACATCTTGGAGAATCGTAGACCTACTTGGGGGAAGGAGGTGCCTTTGTGGGTGTGTGTTTGAATTTGTGGTTTGTCTCATATTCTGAGAATATGTAGGAAAGGCGGTTTTTCTGTTTGGAGTGTACTCTTTCCAGGGAGTCGTTTGCTCAAGGTGAGTGTTTCTATGTCTATGTATCCCACTGTGTCTGTGGTTGTAGACATTATAAAACAGAATGCATCAATGGATGTGTCCTGTCTAGTGGAATTCTTCCCAGCATTCATCCTGCCCTATTTGTGAATGGACTGTGGCTTGCCTTATCGATGGGCAACCCCTACTATCTTCCTAAGTTTCTGTATTCTTCCTGAATTCTGGCCACTCTCCAAACAGGCTCATAGTTTTGTGTCCAAGATATGTACTCTTAGACCAGGATGCAAGAAGAGACTACTGACTCCAAATAAATTCAAATTAAATCAAGCTTATTATTTCAACTGGCCATTCTGCCTCTTGTACCCAAATCTGAGAGAACAAGACAGCAGCAGCAGCTTTCTTGCCGCCCAGCTTTATACCCCTGAAAGTAATACAAAGGGTGGTTACAGATAACAGAACTCTAAAGAGCATAACACTAATGGTTGTTTAAATTTTTTCTGGCCTGTCATCAGAATTTATGAAGGTCATTAGAGCCTCAGAGAGGATCATTATCTGGCCGGGGAAGGCCAAGATTTGTGAGGCATCACTAAAGTTTCAGAGAGGGCTGCTATCTTGTCAGAGAGCCAGGCATGGGGGAGTTCAAGGCATGGGCAAGCATTCCAAGCAGGTTCAGAATTTGCAGTAATTTATAGTAAATCCAAAATTATCTTTTCATGGCTTTGTGGGGAGATGGCTCCCAATTTTATGAAAAGATCAGGTTGGGTCTATCATTCCCCCCTTTTCTTATGTGTCCCTTTCAAATCTTTTATAGGGTAGGGGAAGAGCACTGAGGGAATTTTAATCCCTCAGGTAACAGTCTCCAACAATTTTTGAACTCACCCAAAATTGGTCTCTCTGATTTGATCTGACTTAATTAATTACTTATATTGACAGTCTATTTATTTTTCGCTCCATTGTTGTAAGAAGAGGGGCGTTGCTCGTTTAGGCTTCTTCTGAGCTTAGAGGGGGGTGATGTGAGGGGGCATGGCATTAGGGACATGAGTTTCCTTTTAGAATTCAGTTCAGTTTGGAGGCTGGTTGGGGAAGAACAGGTTGTAAAGTCATCTGGGGATGGGTGCTACTGTGAGAGAAACAAAAACCATGAGTACTGAATAAATGTTGCTGCAGCTGGAACATTTCACTGTATCGAAGTTCCGTCACCAGGAGGTGTAAGGGCTGAGAAGTTAGTATGTGTATATATATATATATATATATATATATATATATATATATATATATATATATATATATACCAGGAGAAGCTGTCTTCATAATAAGGCCAGAGTGGACAAGGCCTTTATATAGGAATATAAATCTTTAACAATTTTAAAATTATCAGGAATGTAAACACAATATTAAACTTTTAGTGTTACAGATGTCCTTTTCCATATGATACAGTTTAATAATATCATCTGATCATGTAAAATCCTTTTATTAGTATGACCTCTGTGTCTAATAGAGAAAACTTTACTTCTGTTACTCAGGGCTGGATAATCATACTAGCAAACACCAAGCCTACCTGTATAGGTTAGGAATATCTGTTGGCCTTAAACTAAAAATTTCTGTCTCTGGCAGCTCCTATTGATAGTCTCTTTTTATAGTTATCAGGCATTTCTGTCTGAGAATCCTTCTTTGTAGCCTCCAGTCTTACTTATTTTGGGAGGCTATCATAAAGTGTATACCTTAAAATATTATTATTATTATTATTATTATTATTATTATTATTTAAAATTCCCAGGAGTGGCTGTGTTTTGGTTTTAATGTCTTTGCTAATTGTTTAAGATGAAGTAGTCAAACTGACTTCTGTTTCTATCTATTGTTAACAGTCAGCTGAGTTTTTATGGGAGTCATTTCTGGGGAAACTTGAGAGCAGCTTCTCAGTTCTGCTAGTGTCATTTGCGCTAGTATGGTCCCAGGTCTTGCTTGACCATGTGGCTTCCCTTGGAAGCATCAGGGATGTCTCCCTTCTCTGATGACTCTCCTCTTCATAGCAAATGAACTGATTGGCTTTCTGTTCTCCAGTGGTCTCATTAATCTCCCTGATTGGGAGTTTATGTGGCCCAGAGTTGCAGAGCTCTTTAGAGAAATCCCCTCTTTCCTGGATTCAGACTTACTCAGAGGGCAAGAGCCAAATATAGGGTTTTTTTGGCCCTTTTAATTTAAATTTAATTTTAAAACTTAATCTTAAACATCCAGCAAATAAATTTTAACAGCCTTATATTAAGAGTACTGGGCTTTAATGTCTGTAACTTTATAATTATTTATCTTTTTTATTAATTAAGATCTGTATTATCCTATCTGTCTTGTAGGTGATGGCTTATTATAGTAAATTAACCCAAGTTGTGTTCTCAAAGCAACACCTCTGCAAAACACTAAAAGGGAATCTTTAGATCATTTATAATGAAATTACAAAATAAATTTAACAAGATTGAAAACATTTAGTTCATGTAATAGCTACCCTGAATTTTGGTATACATTATATCCCCTGTTTGAGATCCTAGTAATCTTGACCAGAAAAAAAAAACAAAAAAACAACTTTTGAACATAACTTTAAATGAACTAAAATCTGGCCTACTGCTTTTGTAGTCATTTTTACATGTGGTGAGATGGGACACAGAGCCTTATGTCAGGTAAGGCAGGGCTCTTCCTAAATCTTAAGTGTTCCAGTTCTAAAGCTGATCTTTCTTTTTTAAATATCATTTTACAAAGTTTACATAAATTGTTTGAGGTCACATTAACATTAGCTAACACCATATGATACCACATTTAAAACATGAATTAAAGAAAGGCTGAAAATTTTTAACCTTTTGTGGAAAGGTAGCAAAATACTTTGTGCTTTACAATATTAACCTTTACATAGATTAGGCTCTCATCAACTTAAAAATACTTTTAAATTGTTCCCCAATGTAAAAAGTAATATAAAACTTTACACATCTTATTGATAACAGGTAAATAAATCCCCAATATATTTTTAAGCTTAAAATTACCATACAACTTTAGAACACCAGCTTGATATAATGTTTTTTAAAGCTTCTACCTTATAGACTTGTATATCTGGAAGATATGAGCACATTAATAGCATCAAAATTACACTGATATTTTTATATTAACAAAGTTTAGCTTTTAAAGAAATGACAGTACAATGCTTTAAAATAATGGTTCTTATTTAACCAGTTGTTTAATTTTTATGATTTCTTGCTATAGAAAAAAAAACTTAATAAACACAACGTTATGGGTAAACTTATGTTTTAAAAAAAAATTTGTCTTTTTAACACATGACTGATTGTAAAAACAAACTTATACAGACCTTAGTAAATCAATCAGATGTCTAACAAAAGTACTCATGAATGAGTAATCCCATATCATATTTACTTTACTTATTTATCAAAATATTAGACAATTGTATTGAACAATGTTACCCATCTTTTTCCTTGTTGAAGGAAAAGACCTAGAACCAAGGCATATTATATATTTTATAGACATTAATATTTTATTAGTTTTTTGAACACCTAGAAAAACTTGTAAGCTTAAATTTAAAGACATTTATTTTTATCTGTTTATCTAATTTAAGTTGAACCATTTAAATCATGTGAATTAAAGATCTTTGGATCCATTTTTAAAATTCTCTATGAGCGCTCCTTATATATGTTAATTTGTATATCATATACATATCATATACGGACATATATCCATATAGACATACAACACATAACACAAGTGTGCACACATAACAATAGTAAAGGCCTTGTTGCTTTTTGCAGGTGAAATCTCCATTGCAATGTTTAAAAACTCCACAAGTGATCAGAGATAGAAGTGATCAGAAAAACATTAACCTAGGTCTGTGGGATCAAAATCATGAGCTCAAAAAAAAAATACTGAATCTAAGAAAAAAACAAGAGTCCTAGAAAAACGGACTGACCAGTAATTAGTAAATACCATTTAATTTACCTTTTTTTCCCCTAGGCCTCAGACCAGTCTCCTACTGAGCTTGCAGGCTTCTTTCATTTGCATTTCAACATAAGTCCTGGCTGAGGTCTGGAAGGAGCATGGAAAAACTGCTATTCTGAGCAGACACCTCAGGCCTAAGGCATTTTAACCATAAGTCATAATTTTCAGGATCGGGTACTGAAAATTATGATACAATTTAAGATACAATTCACAAAATTTTATATCTTTACATCTTGTTTTGTCAACAGATACAATACTATGATTTACTATCCTTGTCCAAATTAATGCACTGGTACACACAATGACATTTCCCAGGCTACCCAATTCAAAAATTGGTGAACAAAACTGAATGATTGGGAAGTTCCTTCCCAACTTGTAAGTGAAGTTCTTTAGTTTTCCATCCTCAGTATTTAAATTCTCTGGCATGAATTATCTGAAATCATAAACTAAACAATTACCTAAACCCAACTTTTAACTGCAAGATTGTGCAATGCTTCAAAAACCCATTCAGATAACAGAATGTTAAAATAAAACATCATCTTTTAGACACACATTCAGCCAAGATCATTCCCAAAAAACAATTTATAATATCAATACATTATTGCACATGTCTTAAGGGGCCAGAAACAAAGACAAAGGACAGACAGATAGAAAGGAGCTCCAGACTATGGCTGACAGACAGAAACATTTAAAAGAGAGCAGATAAGAGAAAAATCTCCTACATCAGTTGCACCATAGATGTCCCCACAAGGGCATCAGATGTTTTCACAGAAGGGCAACCTGAAATGTAATATCAAGGGTCTCGGTGGTGACTTTACTGCATTTAGTGCCCCCTTTTTCTTTTTCTTTTTTTTTTTAAGTAGACAGAGGTGGCATAATCCTTTCAGTGCATGGAAGGAAGGTGGGAATTCCCTGAAGCAACAGGGCTTAGGCAACTGCTGGGAGTCACTGAGGCCCACATTTTACTTACAGGATTAACTCCTCTGGTTTGGTTCCACCTCAGGCATGCTCCATATCTCCTAACATTTCAGTAGTCAGCTCTCAAAAAGTTCCCCAGGGCTCCTTTAGAGTTCCCTCTGAGGTGTCAAAATTTGTAACTGAAAGTTCCATTCCTGACCTTGAAGCCAATTAATGCCAATTTAATAATGAGGACAGGGTTTTGAGAAAAAGAAAAAGGGAGGTTTTATTGCTTTGCTAAAAAAGGAGAAACACAGGGGACTCTGCACCAGAGGTTGTGACTCTCTTGATCTGGAGGGGCAAGAGGTTTTAAAGGAGTTTCACTTGTTAATCTGGGAGATATTCAGTTCTTATATCCCCACCAGGCATTGCCCTTTGCAGTGGGTGTGCTCCAGGCAGCCAGCTAGGGGCTTCCCTCATCCTGCTTAACAAAGGGGGGTAAAGTTTATCATTGCAATTCCTTAAAACACAGTCCAAAGGGGTGTCAGGCTTACTTGCTTTATTACCCATTTTCATGTCCAATATCCTTAATTTTTTACCACAGAAGTCACACAACAAAAGGCACAAAAACAATCAAACAAAAAACATATAGAACACAGAACAAAACACAAGAAAACAGAAACCTGGCGCCGAAACAGAAAAACAGAGGAGCAATGCAACGTCTTACTAAAGCTCCCGGGGTAGGAGTGCATGCATGCCATTGGCACCTCTCTACCCTTCCAGAGGAATTCCCTACAGAACATAACAGAGGATAGAACAATTTCTCATTACTGTCCTGGACAGGAGTATATGTGAGCCTCACCAGGGCACCTCTCTGTCTTCAGAAGAGATCTCCCTTAACCAGATACCAGATGTTATAAAGGCACCACTTACCTAAAGAGGTCTCCTCCACCAGGTGCTTGCTGATAGTTTTAGTGTGGCAGTTCACTGCAGTGCTCCAGGGACTGAGGCTCACTCCAAGGCCTTGGAACGTCTCAAGGTGCGCACCCCATCATCCAGCCCGGAGCCCTGGAGCGAAGGCCAGCTTTAGAATTTCCAGTAGTCTAGTCTTGTGGTCTGGTTTGGCAGGATCTTCTGGGGCCTCCAAAATTTTAGACCAGGATGCAAGCAAAGACCACTGACTTCAATTAAAATCAAATTAAAGCAAGCTTATTATTTCGACTGGCCGGGCTGCCTCTCCCACCCAAAACCTCGGGAATAAGACAGCAGGCACAGCTCTCTTGCAGCCCAGCTTTATAGCCCAGAAAGTTACACAAAGGGGGGTTACAGATAACCAATCTCTGAGGAGCTTAACACAAATAGTAATTTACATTTTGGCTGGCCCTAACATCAGAATTTATGAAGCTCATTAAAGCCTCAGAGAGGGTCATTATCTGGCCAGGGAAGGCCAAGATTTGTGAGGCGTCACTAAAGTTCCAGAGAGGGCTGCTATCTAGTCAGAGAGCCAGGCTCTGGTGAGTTCAAGGCACGGGCAGGCATTCCAAGCAGGTTCAGAATTTGCAGTAATTTATAGTAAAGCCAAAATTAGCTTTTCATGGCTTTGTGGCGAGATGGCTCCCAATTTTAAGATGCCTCATTGAATTACTAGTTAGAATTTCTCCTGAGGATTTTTGTCATTAAACTTAATCTGGGATAAATAGAATATATATTTCCTTCATATCTGCTTTACCATTAGATTTACACCCCAAGGACTGTCAAGGGGCAAACTTTAGCTGAGAATGAATTTAAAATTCAGAAAAGAAGCAGTAAATGAGAAAGGAGAGAGAGTGTTCCTGATGTCATTCTTGTGTTATATTGAGAAAAATCACATCTTAGTAATCTATGGTAAATTCATGATTCTTGGTCCCTGGATTTCCCCTTTCTTCCCAAACTATTTTTTTTTTTTGCATTTGTGAGTTCAAAGTCAGGAATTTGGTGGTGTCCTTTTGTAGAAATGATTTGTAATTTTTAAAAGAGGATTCATTTACATGAAAAATTAAATAAATGTCATTATATTTCACACATATTTTAATTGTCTAGTTAATCAAACTGCAATCACACCTTTGGGTTATTTACTGTATTGGTTAATGAGTGTATTTTACTATTGTCTAGTATATGTTTACATTACTGACATCTTCAAAATAAAGACTTAACTGTGTAAACCTCAGCCAATTCAAGCTATGCCAGTCTCTTTGGTATTTAAAAGTGTAATGTTCTTCAATGGTATCATCACTCTAAGTTGCACAGCTTGATATGTCTAGAAATACTTGTATTGATTTTTATGCAACATGGGTTGTACCTGAAATTTATGCAACTATATTTTTAAAACTTTGATAAAAATTATAATAAAATGTAGAATTAAAAATTCCAGTCAATGCATTTACTCCTCCTTATAATCCTACATGTAAGATAAGGCTTGCAGTGAACAATATGTTGAGAAGCAAAATACTGAGTAGATAGAAAACAAAGTATTTTATATGTAAGATCTAAAGGAATTGCTAGAATTATAAAGTAATGTATAGATATAATGACTCCATCATAATCTTGGCCTAAACACAATTACTTTTTCAGTGAAGCTTAAGCTGTGGCTACATCAAAGCAACTCTTTGAGGATTAAAGACAAATAGTATGAAATACCTAAGAAATGTTAAACTACAATTTTGAAATAATTATTTAACCATCAACATTTATATTTCTGTGAATATTAATATTAGTGGTATTCTTTCTGTGTAAGCATATAAGGTTTAGTTCCTTAAATACATAAACATGTAATTGCAGAAACACACATACTTACATAGAGGAAATACCAATAATTGAGCTTTAAAAAACAATAGTTTGCTAAATATCTTTAAAATCTCACACTATCAGGCATGTAAATGAAAAATAATGTTATTTAAATGAGTTACAAATACTATTCAGTTTTAATATCTCTTTTATAAATATTAAACATTCATTTATTCTAACCTCTTCATTGAATAGAGGTTACCATTCAAGAAGACTAAAAGATAACTTGAGCTTCTGAAAGAACACAGAAGGAAAACAGGGTCAAGGCCTCTGTAATTGTCTTTAGAGCACTGTGCCATAATTACATTTTTACCATTACCTAGGAAGATCTTTAACAGAAGAATCTTCTTTTATTGAGATAACATTGTGACTCCTACATCATTCCATTTAAAACTGTTAAATATGCTCTAATAATTTTGCAGATAGTTGTAAATGACTTACCATATTTTCATTAATTGCATAGAATGGAACTAGCATTCTTATTTGTTTGTAACAGTTTGCTAGTTGGTTGCCAATGAAAGAAACAGACTGGCATACCACTAATAATCTGATTGTCACTCAGTATTTTTAAAATGTGAATGAATTGGCTACACATAAAAATGAAGCCATTTAATACAAAAACACATTTCTGCTTCAGAAAGTTTGGCAAAATTCTGTTCACATGCCTACAGAGATAATCCATTTGAGTAGAGTAGTAGTTGTCCATTTAGAACACCGCTACTTTTTCTTATTATTTCTTGTGTCTTTTCTAACTCATATTAAAGTATGGTGTCTTTAGTTAGCTCAATATGATCTATTTCATACTACGTCATACAATTTGTGTTAAATAGTTTTTTGGATAAAATAATAAAAATGTAGTGTAATGTGGAATCATAATGGACTAGTTATTTAACCTCTAAGAATATAGTAAACACCTAAAAGTTGCAATGAATGCTTATATCATGAATTCTAATTAGGAAAAAACGTTGGAACTTACTATATTTTGATAGGAAACAAAGATTATCATAAAACAAGCAATATACATAAGTTTTATTTCTATAACTGGAAAATTGATTGTTGTCCTTGTCTATTTCTGTAGATAGGTAGAATCACAGTTTTTCTATCTAAAAAATATTATATCATGCATGAAGTATTAATTCTTACATATATAATGCTACTAGAATTATCACAAGATGATTAATCAAATACATTAAATATATTAGGATTTTTGTACTCTGATAAAATAGCAATGTTTTTGTACAAGTTCTACTCATTATCTTCAAACTTTATTTTATCAATTACAAGAAAGTACATGTAAATCCATTTTTAATTGACATTATGACAAGTCAACCAATTGGCTTTGAAAGGTCTTTGCAACTGGTAAAATATACGATATATTATTGCTTTTTTTAAGCCCTCAATATTAATTAGACTCCAATATTTTGTTTGATTATGAGATGAGCCATTGTATAAGAACAACAACAACAAAAAGAGCTTGCCTCAATTATTAAATTAAATATCGTACAAAAATATCATCTTAATCATCTTAATATTTTATAATTTTGATTATATTAATGAGGATCAATTTAAAGTTACAAAGTTTATGTGAATACATTTTAAATTTTTTAATTCATCTTTTCTTGAATGCCTGCCAGTAATTCAACATTTTAACATTTATTGAAATTTAGAGTAATTTGACATAATCATATGAAATTTGAAAAACATTAATATCAAAGCACAAAACTATGCATAGAAACTTAGAGATCAACTATATTTACATTCTAAAAAATTATTATGATATTGTTAATTCTTCTGGAAAATAAGATATTGAGTCCTTTTAAAATGTCTAAAAAATTAAATGGAAGACTTCAATTTCTTTTTTTTTAAATTTTTTATTGTTGGCTGTTCAAAACATTACATAGTTCTTGATATATCATATTTCACAATTTGATTCAAGTGGGTTATGAGCTCCCATTTTTACCCCATATACAGATTGCAGAATCACATCAGTTACACATCCATTGATTTACATATTGCCATACTAGTGTCTGTTGTATTCTGCTGCCTTTCCTATCCTCTACTATCCCCCCTCCCCTCCCCTCCCCTCCCCTCCCCTCTTCTCTCTCTGCTCCCTCTACTGACATTCATTTGTCCCCCTTATATTATTTTCCCCTTCCCCTCACTTCCTCTTGTATGTACTTTTGTATAACTCTGAGGGAAGACTTCAATTTCTAAGACTTCAATTTCTAAACCCTATAGACTTTGCCATAGGCAAAGAGATATTACTATTTTATAATAGTATATAATTATAAACTATATTTTAAGCAATTACTGTGCTAATATTTAAAAGAATATACATGTACAGCAGTGCTCTATGAATCTAATAAAATAAATTTACAAATACTTTCTGTAACACTATAATATTGTAAAATATTATCGGCAGGCTAGAATTCAAAACTTCATATACTATTTAACTAGTTCAGTCTACAGTTATGATAATTTGTGTGATTTATTATTACTACTGAACAATAAAAGAATAAAACATGGAGTTCTCCAACTGCCCTATGCAAAATATTGGCCTTACCTTAAAATAATAGCTAAAGAAATTACAGTGTTATTTAGGGGTTGCCATCAGGGAGAAAAATAAGGGGAAACCACCTCAGTGGGTATAACTTTTGGGAAAAATTTTGACTTCCATTTTGTGTGGATGGTTGCAGGTATTAATTTATATTGATTTATGACTGATAACCATTGAGTTGCTTAGAAAGATGGACTTTCTGGGACAAGAGATCTGAGAGACATGAATGCTGAAAGATCAAGGAAATTTTGTAGTTCCTGTTTCTTAAAGTTTTTCAACTGAATTCCTCATTCCATATTTCCATCTTCTACTCTGACTTTGAAGATATGACTTCAGTAAAGAGGGCCTGTCAAAGTTGAACATATCCTCTCTTTTGCCAATCTCTTATCACACAAAATCAATGACTTCCTTTCATTGTCCTGAATTTCACAATAGTTTACCAAGTGACTGGAAGAAATGAGACTCCATCATTACCAAACAAATTTTATAGCCTTTATGTATCTTATTCACTACCTTCTTTCTGTGCTTCAAATCAATTAATCACTGATGAAAATTTTAGTGACTGTAAAGTTGCAGTACATAAATGATAATTCCTCAACACACCTCCATGAGCACATAACACTGACTATGAATAATAATATTGTTTTTGGCTTCAGAACAGCAATGAATGCAAACCTATAATCAATGTTGTAGATATTTTCTCATATTTTTCCTGAACCATTTTTTCCAGAAACCCTTTAATATATAAAAACAAGAAAAATAATTCTTCTGAATTTCTATACATGAAAATTACTTCATATTGAACTTTGGGCTAAATAAAGGCAAATAGGTCTAACAAATATAATTGTATATATATAACTTCAGAATATGTTTCTTCATATCATATAATTAAAATAGTGAAATATGGAAAGTTTCTTCTTTCTTTATAAACAGGAACCTATAGTGCTTATCATTTTCCCTTCTCTATTAAATGAAGTTTTTCCTTCCTCCCTTCCATTTTTTTAAATTTTTTCTTTACCTTTTTATTTTTATGAGTTATACAGATATAAATATCATGAAAAAGACACTAAACCAAAGTAATTTACTGAAAAGTATTATCCATATATTTTTCTCCAATATGTGAAATGTGGTACCAGAAAAAAGATGTTAATTATATTTTATTCATAAATAAACAAAAATGAATCCTGAATATCTTAATTAACCATCACTGGTTTCATAGGCCATGTGAAATAACCCTTTGTTTGAGAGTTTACTAATAAATATGGACTAGAGCCAAAACAGTGCATCTGTAATTAGCAATCACATTAGAAAACATTTCTTTATTGAGGGAATTTCATTTACTCAGATGGTTTATGTAGTTCACTAATTATAACCTTCTGTGTAAAACTGAAGGCAAAGTTCCATAAATAACATGACTAAAAAATTAAACAGAAATTCAGGTTTATGAAGGGAACTTATCAGATATATATTTGTAGTATACTTTCTAAAATTTTCTCTCCTTTTTTGTAATGCAGTTATTTTAATGTTATTGTGCACAATTTAGATATTTAAACTCTAAAATTAAATGCTATTTTTGCATTGTAGTCATGAATTTTCAATCATTTCAAAGAAATTATCACATGGCAATTTAATCTTCTCTTTGTATGCCATATATATATATATATATTTTAAAATATCTTCAAACATTTTGTTCTTATACTTATCTGTTCCTCCTTTAGGCAAAATGTTCTTAATAAAAACCACTAACTCTAGATAAATATTGCTTTTAAACTGGTGTTACACAGATATTGTTACTGTATCATATGTTTGCAAAATCATCCTAAGCTTATATCTGATACTCTGCTGGTACGTATAGACACAGAGGCTTCTTTCCATACAGTATCAGACTTAATACTAAGCAGAAGGAGAGAGGCAAGAAAGTAAAGAATACGATTCTTTTTGATACTTACTATTATGCCTTGAATAGTCATTCCCTTTGACGTTTCTTTCCTGCTGTGCAATAATATGATAATATTGACTTTGGTAGTTTTCCAAGTCAAGTGATAAGCTTGTCATTCTGATAATCAATTTATCAAAAAAAAAAAAAGATCTGATATATTTTAGGGTAAGGTAGAAAATTAAGAACTAAAAATAACAGAACATGCCTGTATAAAATCTTTTTTTTTGATTCTTTTTATTATTATTAGTTGTTCAAAACATCACAAAGCTGTTGACATATCATATTTCATACATTTAATTCAAGCAGATTATGAACTCCCATTTTTACCCCATATACATATTGCAGATTCACATCGGTTCCACATCCACTTTTTAAAATACTGCCATACTAGTGTCTGTTGTATTCTGCTGCGCTTCCTATCCTCTACTATCCCCCCTCCCCTCCCCTCCCTTCTACTCCCATCTTCTCTCTCTACTCCATCTACTGTAATTCATTTCTCTCTCTTGTTTTTTTTCCTTTCCCCTCACTTCTTCTTATATGTAATTTTGTATAACAATGAGGGTCTCCTTCCTTTACCATGCAATTTCCCTTCTCTCTCTTTCCCTCCTCACCCCCTTGAACCTGTTTAATGGTGATCTTCTTCTCATGCTCTTCCTCCCTATTCTGTTCTTAGTTGCTCTCCTTATATTAAAGATGATATTTGGCATTTGTTTTTTAGGGATTGGCTAGTTTCACTTAGCATAATCTGCTCTAGTGCCATCCATTTCCCTGAAAATTCCATGATTTTGTCATTTTTTAGTGCAGAGTAATACCCCATTGTGTATAAATGCCACATTTTTTTTATCCATTCATCTATTGAAGGGGATCTAGGTTGGTTCCACAGTCTAGCTATTGTGAATTGTGCTGCTATGAACATCGATGTAGCAGTATCCCTATAGTACGCTCTTTTAAGGTCTTCAGGGAATAGTCCAAGAAGGGCAATAGCTGGATCAAATGGTGGTTCCATTCCCAGCTTTCTGATGAATCTCCATACTGCTTTCCAAATTGGCCACACCAATTTGCAGTCCCACCCGTAATGTACAAGTGTACCCTTTTCCCCACATCCTCGACAGCACTTGTTGTTTGACTTCATAATGGCTCCCATTCTTACTGGAGTGAGATGGTATCTTAGGGTGGTTTTGATTTGCATTTCTCTGACTGCTAGAGATGGTGAGCATTTTTTCATGTACTTGCTGATTGATTGTATGTCCTCCTCTGAGAAGTGTCTGCTCAGGTCCTTGGCCCACTTGTTGATTGGGTTATTTGTTATCTTATTGTTTAATTTTTTGAGTTCTTTGTATACTCTGGATATTAGGGCTCTATCTGAAGTGTGAGGAGTAAAAATTTGTTCCCAGGATGTAGGCTCCCTATTTACCTCTCTTATTGTTTCTCTTGCTGAGAAAAAACTTTTTAGTTTAAGTAAGTCCCATTTGTTGATTCTTGTTATTAACTCTTGTGCTATGGGTGTCCTATTAAGGAATTTGGAGCCCGACCCCACAATATGTAGATCAGAGCCAACTTTTTCTTCTATCAGACGCAGAGTCTCTGATTTGATATCAAGCTCCTTGATCCATTTTGTGCTAACTTTTGTGCATGGTGAGAGAAGGGGATTCAGTTTCATTTTGTTGCATATGGATTTCCAGTTTTCCCAGCACCATTTGTTGAAGATGCTATCCTTCCTCCATTGCATGCTTTTAGCCCCTTTATCAAATATAAGATAGTTGTAACTTTGTGGATTAGTCTCTGTGTCCTCTATTCTTTTCCATTGGTCCACCTGCCTGTTTTGGTATCAGTGCCATGCTGTTTTTGTTACTATTGCTCTGTAGTAAAGTTTGAAATCTGGTATCGCTATGCCGCCTGATTCACACTTCCTGCTTAGAGTTGCTTTTGCTATTCTGGGTATTTTATTTTTCCATATGAATTTCATGATTGCTTTCTCGATTTCTATAAGAAATGCCATTGGGATTTTTTTTGGCATTGCATTAAACCTATAGAGAACTTTTGGTAATATCGCCATTTTGATGATGTTAGTTCTGCCTATCCATGAACAGGGTATATTTTTCCATCTTCTAAGATCTTCTTCTATTTCTCTCTTTAGGGTTTTGTAGTTTTCATTGTATAAATCTTTCACCTCTTTTGTTAGGTTGATTCCCAAGTATTTTTTTTTTTGAGGATATTTTGTATAAAAACTTCATTGGGTTCTTAATAGCATTAATGTGAAAAACCTATACTCTTCTTTTTAAATTGAATTACTTAATAACTAATTAAAACATAAATGATTATGAGCATATTTTTTTTTTAAAAAAAATGTTAACACTATAAATGCTCTACAAGGGCTGGGGATATAGCTCAGTTGGCAGAGTGTTTGCCTTGCATGCACAAGGCCCTGGATTCAATCCCCAGTACCACAACAAACATACAAATAACAACAACAACAACAACAAAAAAAAACAATAAATGGTCTACAAAAAGCCATTATATTTTTGTGTTATTTCATAAATAAGGTAGAAGCATGTTTATGAAAAGTAATAACTCAACTTTGAATTTTTTAATGATGACTTTTTTGTTACTAGATTCAGTCATGTTCCATTTTCTTTTTACAAGCAAATGTAATATAAATAATCTAGTTATTCAAGCCTATTTGAAGTACAAATTATTAAAGGTACAGAAAAAAAGCAACCCATATGAGCGAGTAAATTACATCATTGACGTATTGAGCAAATAAAGTGATTGAATTCACTACATATTTATACTAGATATTCCATTAATCTTACTTTGACCTTGCAATTTAAATTGTATCATTAATAAGGCTAAACAAATTGTAGCTAGCAGTATTTTTACAAGTGTTTTAAAAACCCTACATACTTTTCAAGTAGGGTGCAAAGGAGCAAGAAATACTCATACTAAAAATGATGATAAAGCAGAATGCAAAGACACTGAAGGATATATGCAATGTCATTGTTCATTCCTTGTTTTAAGACAGATTTTCATATATTTTAAATCAGTTGAACTTCCTGAAGAATGATAATAAGAATGACCTGATCACTAAGAAAACAATGAGAACTTATTCAGAAAGTTTATAAATATTAGCTATAAGGCAAACTTAAATCAGTAATTTAGTTTATTTTACCAGAAAAGAAAGGTTATTTTCATGGGAGTAAAATGATTATAGTATTTTTTCTGTGGATTGATTAAAGCACAAAATAACATGCATTGGAGAAAAAAAAATAGCCTCTAAAACAAATTGTGCTGGAAAAACTGAAAATCCGTATGTAGTAGATTGCAGTTGAACCTTATATCTCACCCTGAACAAAACTCAACTCAAAGTGGATCAAGGACCTTGTAGACCAAAGACCTTGTACATACTATAAGAAAAAACAGGCCCAACTCTCCATCATACAGGGTCAGGAACATACTTTCTCAATAAGAATCCTAAAGCACAAGAAGTAAAAATCAAGAACCAATAAATGGGATGGAATCAAACAAAAAGTTCTTCACTGAAAAGGAAAAAAAATCAAGAATATGAACCGAGAGCATATAGAATGGGAGAAAATCTTTAATACCTGCACCTCAGATAGAGCACTGACCTCCAGGATTTGCAAATAACTCAAAAAACACCAAAAAAAAACCCTGATCAACAAATGGGCATAGGAATTGAACAGGCACTTCACAGAAGAAGAAATATGACTGTCATCAAATACAGGAAAAATTTTCAAAATCTCTAGTAATTAGAGAAATACAAATTAAACAATACTGAGATTTCATCTCACTGCAGTCAGAATAGCAATTATCAAGAATACAAGTAACAATAAATGTTGGCAAGGATGTGTGGAAAAAGGTTTACTCATACATTGCTGGTGGGACTGCAAATTGGTGCAACCAGTATGCAAAGCAATATAGAGATTCCTTGGAAATGGAACTACCATTTGACCCAGTTTTCCCACTCCTTGGGTTATACCCAAAGGACTTAAAATCAGCATACTTCAGTGGTGCAGCTACGTCAATATTTAAGCAGCTCAATCCACAATAACTAAGCCATGGAACCTAGGTGCCCTTCAACAAATGAATGGAAAAATAAAATGTGGTATATTACAATGGAATATTACTCAGTTATAAAAAAGAATGAAATTATGGCATTTGCTGGTAAATGGGTGGAAATGAAGAGTATCATACTAAGTGAAATAAACAAGTCCCCCAAAAAACAAAGGTGAATTGTTCTTACATGTGGATACTAACCCATAACAACAGAGGATGTGGAAGGGGTGTATGGAAGTTTATTGGATTGGACAAAGAGGAATGAAGGGAAGGGAGGGGAGATGGGAATAGGAAAGATAGTAGAATGAATTGGACATAACTTTTCTATACTCATATATGAATACATGACCCATGTAACTCTAAATCATGTTCAACCACAAGAATGGGAACAAAACTGTAATAGGTTGCAATACATGTATGTCAAAATATGCCTTACTGTCAAAAATGTCTAACAAGAAAAAATAATCAAATAAAATAAAACATAAGAAAAATCCTGCTTTAATTTTATTAGTTAATTCTTGTTTGACTAAATGATTAAGTATAAACATACCAATTTTGATTGACAAATTTGAATAAAATTTTGAAATTCATCATGGAAAAAAATCAATTATTGATGCTATGACTTTCAAAGATTTTTATCATAAAAAGTAACCATTGGTATTGGTAAGATAAATGAATCTCCAAGCACAGTGACTGCATGCCCGAAATCCCAGCAGCTTGGGAGGCTGAGGCAAGAGAATCAAAAAGTTCAAAGCGAACATCCGCAATTTAGTGAAGCCCTCACCAACTTATGGAGACCCCTTCTAAAATAAGAAATAAAGATGGCTGGGGTGTGCCTCAGTGGTTGAGTCCTCCAGTGTTCAATCCTAAGTACAAACAAACAACAACAAACAAAAAAGGATAAATGAATCAATTTTGAATAGGTTCTTAAACTTATTTTATTTTATTTTAGGATAAAATCAACACTAAATGACTTTCCCATATGTCTCTAAAATGAGAATAAGAGACTGTATCCTTCCAAACAGCAAACTAAATTTACCAGCCCCTCAATAGAGGGGTCATTCAAATGTCTAGAATGATGTTTCTACACTTTTACTTATTCTTGTTTCCAAATTAATGATAGAAGTCATTAGAAATATTTATAGTCCATTGAAGAATTAATTTGAATGATGGGGATAAAAAGATAATATGGTAACAAAGTATTTCATAAAAATCTGCAGGATGGAATCAATGTATCAAAGCCATCCAAAGAAAGACCTCTCACTTTAGAAAATAAAATCAATGAAAAAATGGTCCATGTCTAATATTTACAGGGAGCCTTTATTTTGCATGGCTCTGAAGCTATAAGTGCCAGTGAGCATGTTGCCAAGTTGCAGTTTTGGAGTGATGCCTTTACTTGGAATGATGCTGGTATATCTCCTGTTGTCCTACTTAGCTCTCTATGCTTGTTCTCTAAGTGTGATGCTCTCAACTTTCTTCCAACACTCTCATCCTAATTTGAAGACTTTTCAAAAGAAAATTTTTATAGAATTAAATCTACACTGTGTCACTCCATACAAAGTATTCTCTAGACAAATTTCCTCTGAATGCACTAAATACATGTGTAACATTTTAACATTTATTTTTCTTTACTTTCCTTTGATACCTACTACATTATAAAATCTTTAGGATTAAACATATGTTCAGATTTTATTTTATATAAAATTTCATCTGCTTTGTAATTGCCCATACTGCCAAACAGTTATTTTCTTTCTGTTTTAATATGTAATTTAATATGCATTTTGTTTTCCCATCTTATTCAAGTTTAGAGACATTAAGAGCAGAGCATTTATTATTTATGCTCAGCCCTCAATATCTGTGGAGATATCAGCTTCAGGAACCATTCCTCTTGGATGTAAAATCTGTGGATGTTCAAAACCCTTTTATGCGATGGTGCAGTATTTTCATAAGATCAATGAACATCTTCCCTTACACTAAAAATCATCATAGATTACTTACAATATCTAAAAAATGTAAGTGCTTTCTTAATAGTTGTTATGCCGCTTTGTTAAGGAAACAACAAGGACATAGGTCTGTAAATGTTCTTTAGAAATGTGATTTTTCTGAATAATTTCAATTGACAGTGGGCTGAATTCATGGATGCAGAACTCACAGAAACAGAGAGCTAACTGTATCTAAATTAAAACTTACAGTAGGTGAGAGCAGAAGTTGCATATTCCATCTCTTTCTCTCTCATATATATGTATGTATGTGTATATATAATATCCCCACCTACTCTAAATTTTAAATTTCTAAATATGTGTAAGTATTCTTTTTGTGGTACATAATACTCTCATCACCATTTGTATTTCACCAAAGAATGTCATCAAAGGAAAACTGACCTGCTGAGCACAATCAACTGTGAGGGCTTGGAAAGACAGAAACAACACACTGATTGTTGTCCTAGGCCACAAAGTTCTGGGGCTGATTCATTAGATCACAATATCTGAAATCTAAGGCAATCAGTATTGAAATTTTTATATTATTGGAGACTTCATTTACAGGCAATATTTACATGTCCAAATATTTTATATCATTGTCAGAATTTCACCTGAAAGCAATTTTATTTTACACTGATAGAAGTTCTCCTAAATTGCTGTTACCAGAAGAACACATGATTTTGAAGTAATAAAAAACTGCTGGTGAAAGTAATGTTAATGACATGACAGATGATTTAGCCAAAGAGTCACAAATGCAAAGCAGGTTTATTTACATGCAATTATACAACTATTATGAAAAAATAAAATTTCCCCTTGTTTAAAGAAATTATTTACAACATAATACATTGCATCAGAATATGTAGAAATATCTCTGTTCTTATTATTATAATTGGAATTATTTTGAAAGTTTAGTTCAGCTTTTTTTGGGAGCTTATCTCTGATTTATATCATCTTGGAAATACAGTGTGTTCTTCAGAAATTTAAAATATAATTTGCTACTAAAAACTGGATATTTTCCATATAAACTTTTCGTATTCTTAAAATTTAATTAATGTTTTATATTAATGCAAAATAAAGAATGGACATAGCTATAATTGAATACTCTTAGACACTGACCAAGTTGCTCAGTTATCTACTACAAAAAGGAAAACCAAAGTCCTCACCAAATATCTGAATGTGTGTAAATTCTAAAAACTGTCTATCTTATTGTTACAAGTTCTATCATTTATGTCAAAATGTAGAACAAGTGAAGAGAACTAGCCTCATAATTTAGGAGAAAACCTATAAAAGGGATTAATGGTCTATAGAACATTTCCTATGCACATTATCTGAAATGATAGTGATATAGATTTTCATTAAGTTTGTATTTTTTTGTATTTGATTGAATTCTGGGGCAGTTGACCACTGAGGCAAATGCTCAGCCCTATTTTGTATTTTAATTAGAGACAGGGTCTCACTGAGTTGCTTAGGGCCTCACTTTTGCTGAGGCTGACTTTGAACTCCCAATTCTACTGCCTCAGCCTCCAAGATGATGTTATTACAGACATGTGCTGCCATGCCTGGTAATATAAAATCTGTACTTTGAAGAAACTAATACAATATCTTATCCTTAGATTTTCAAAAGTAAAACTAAGAATCCACTGAACTATTATTTTCTAGAAAAAAAATGTGCATCATATTCTAAGGAAAAATTTTGAGGTGGGAATTATTATTATTATCATTTTCCACCAGAAATCCATCAAGCTAATCTGTCAATACAACATAATCTTGTTTGGATAGAGTAAGAAATAGTTTTTAGACTTCTGAAACAGTGTGGATATCAATAGGCCATTTATACTTTCAATATTTTGTGTTCTTCCAAACAAAATAGCATTACAACACTTATAATTTATGTAAATTTTCTACATCGTGCATTGTCATACTGAAAATTAAAGAGAATTTGAACAAAGTCTGTCTAATGAGACATGTATTTTAATTATGCATTAAAGAACTCTTCTCTGCAATGCTTCAGTTCCTTTAAATAAAATTTACTTGGAATCTTTTATGTCTCCATGAGACTAGATTATATTTAATTTAATTATTCCATAAACATAAAGTCTGATGTAACTTTATTTAAATGTAAAATGGATTCTGTATTATCAGCAGTAACTATGAAATTTTTTGTTCATATAGTATAAGGACATATTGACTTTGTTATATTTTTTCATTAATAACCAATATATTACTGATTATATGTGAAGAAAATAAAAAAATAATGTATTATTTTTTTAAAAAAAAGAATAATAAGCCATTCTTGCAGAATTATTTCATTGGTGTTTCTCTCTCTCTCTATCTCTCTCTCTCTCTCTATATATATATATATATATATAGAGAGAGAGAGAGAGAGAGAAACTTCTTATCATATCCCCATCTGTAAATAAGAAATTCATTCTGCATTTACCAAGATACTAATCAGAGTAAAGTTTACATATATAATACATACATTAATATATATATATATATATATATATATATATATATATATATATATTTATATATTTATATATTTTTCTAATAAACATTCTTTACCCAGAGTATAGAGCAAAAATAAGAATAATAGAGATTCTTTCATCAATTATGTAATCAGAAATCTCTATATAGTGAAGATATTACCATAGGTTACTTGGGCGCTTGATGTCAAATATAAAGCCCTCAGTTCTACTATTCTTGAGACACAAAAGGTATTATTCCTGTATTCCTCCCATGCTCCCCTTCCCTACCCCACTATGGGTGAGACTCCTTATATCAGAGAAAACATTTGGCATTTTTTTTTTGGGGGGGGGGAATTGGCTAACTTCACTTAGCATCTTCTTCTCTAACTCCATCCATTTACCTGAATGTATTTAACAAATAAAGTCAATTTGAAAAAAAAGGTATTATTCAATTGATGAAATAAAGCACATGGATTTTGCAAGTTAATTTTAAAATATTTCTACTTCCTGTTATTAAAGCATTCAATAATTACTCATCTGCTGAGTGGATTGAATTGCATGGGGTTAAAAAAACAAACCAAAAAAAATCTTTATGTTTTCCCAATTGGTCTCCAACTGGCTATTATAATCTTTCTTCCCACCCTGAGGGACAGATTTCTGAATTAAGGGGCCACTCTCCCCTAAGGATAATCTCTGTCATGTGCTCTAATATATTTCTAGCAGCATCATTTGGTTTAAATGGAAAAGAAAACATGACATTTCCTTGGATGGAGTTCTCTCTTTGTGTAAATTTCCTCTGAAAAGATGTTTCTCAATGGGCCACTTGGCCTCTATTTTATGTATTTTGAGTAGTATGATAATCATCTTTTGTCACTGTGAAAAAATATCTGAGAAAAAATAAATTTAATGGAGGGAATTTTACTTTGGTCATAGTTTCAGAGGTTTCAATTCGTGCTCACTTGGCTCTGAAGTGTCTGGAAAAGTAGAGGAAAAACATGATGGTGAGGATAATGTGGTGACATAAAAGACCTCACTTCAAGGTGGCTGAAAAGCAAAAAGATAGAGATGAGAGGCTGGAGACACATATCCCCTTCAAAGGATTGACCCAACAATGTAACCTCTTTTTTTTTTTTTTTTTTTTTGAGAGAGAGAGAATTTTTTTATATTTATTTTTCTTTAGTTTTCAGTGGACACAACATCTTTATTTGTATGTGGTGCTGAGGATCGAACCCAGTGCCAGGCGCATGCCAGGTGAGCGCGCTACCTCTTGAGCCACATCCCCAGCCCGTATGTAACCTCTTTATACTAGGCCACACCTCCTAAAGGTTTTACCACCTCCCAACAGAAAATTAAGCAAAGGATCTATCAATGAATTAGTTCACTGCTCTGGTGAAAACCCTTATAATCTATCTGATCACCTCTCAAAATTTTCCAACTTTAAACAGTGATGTATTGAAGGCCAACACTTCAAAACATTAGATTTTGGCAGCTGAATTTTCAAACAATAACAGAAAGAGAAAAATGTAGATGTAAAAGGGCAGGTAACAGGGTCAATGGGTAACAGTTCGGAAAGGCCATCTCTGAACAAGTCCCTTAGAGTGGGATTAATCCCTATGTTAACAAAGTATATAAGCCTGTGGTATTTAGATTCTCAACTTTAAACCCTTTCTCAGACCCTCTAGAGAGGTGGGAAAATACCACTTACCATTTTGTCAGATTGGTTTTCAACAATGAGTCATAAGCTTTAACTAAGGAGAAAGTTAAGAAAGATAATGGAAGGAAAAATTTTGCATTTCCAAAGAAACAGGTTGTTGTGTCACTTTAGGTTATCAAGGTATTTCCATCTAACTGTTTAAGTTTCAAAAACTGCTCCATCCTGTTTCCATTTATGACTTGATTTGAGCAGAAAATTGTGTTTTATTTTAACTTACTAAATGATGATTCATTTCTTATAGCTATAATCCACTTTGAACACAATACCTTCCTTTGAAAACATGTTTATTCTTCTCTAGTACAAGCAAATACAACTAACATATAGGAAATATAATATATAATATATTGAATGAAGAAATAAATTTTTTTGCTCAAGTCTCTGTTTGAGAAGAATATGTTTTTGTAGAACTTTTGAAGAAGTCTAGGGCTAACTATATAAAATAGAAATTCCCTTCATTCAGGGAGAAATATGTTTTTATCTTGTAATTCCTTAATAAACTATGAAAAAATAAGCAAATATATTATATAATTACTTAATTCAACAAAATATGCATATTAAAAAGATTTAGTTCAAATTGAAACATTTTAAACAATTAGATTGAATATTATATCATGTTCAATATGAAATACTTAAAATATCTTTAGGAACTTTGATTACTTGAAATAACTCTAGGGCATAGTCCTTGTTATCAAAACTTACATTTTGGTTGAGGATGCTACATGAAAATAATAATTATAATACAGAAAGTCAAATGATGGTTACAAAATGACATTGAGCTTTCAATTTCAAATGCATGAACACTCAGGAAAGATTTATGGAGGTGATAGAACTTAATTTGGGTTAAAGTATGGCAACAACTTAAATGAAGTCTTGAATTTACATGGTGTGATAATTTACAGAGGCAGGAATGCATAAGTACTGCCATTGGACATGAAACCATCAATAGACAACATGTAAACCACTTTTAACTAATGAACCACACAAAAACAGAATGGTCTATATTTTGCTCATGGATGTACTTTATGTACTGTATTTCAAGGGATAACATGAATAAGTAGAAATACTAGTGCAAAGTTGTTCATTCTTTTGTTATTATATGTACTTCTCAAGTTGATTCATAGAAGATTTGGTAACTGAAAAAAATAAAACCCATGATTATTTTTCTGTAGCAGTGTCATAATAATTATCAAATCAATAGCAGGTCAAACACTTACCCTTTGTTTATGGGACAGTTTTGTGGGCAAGTGCACCTCAACCAGACTACTTGCTTACTACTTGTAAGACTAAACCCAAGGTTTTGGCTTCATAAACTCTGTGTTGACACTCTGGATATGAATCCATTTTCAGTTTCAGTTGAGATGAATGGATCAATTTCCTTGCTGATGTCAGCATGAATTCCCCATTTTGTTGCTGGAAATCACCTGCATTCTTTCTCATGTTGTCTTCTCCATCTTGAAGCCAGCATAATTGTCGAGGCCTTCTCATGTTTTGGGTCTATCTGCCTTCTATCTTTCTCTATTCACCAGCTCTGGAAAACAATTCCATTTTTTAGATCCACGTTACTAGATAGTGCTCATCAGGCTAACCTGCTATTAAAGCTTACCTGTATCAGGTAACATAACAGTTGTGATGGTAATATCTCATCATATTCATAGATTCTGAGGATTGTTGTCTTCATCTTTTCAGTTCTTCCCACTATAATTCTCCTTTCAGAGACTTCAATAAAGGGTGTATAACATAAGCAGATAAATTGAGAAAATCTTGATGGTGGAAAATCTAGATGGTGATATATATATATATATATATATATATATATATATATATATATGTCAGTTTTCTAATAGGAAAATAAAGAAAGAGAAATATGAACAGGCAATCACTTCTTAGTGTTCACAAATTAACAGAAAATTATGGTTCCCTTTACTAGGGCTGAATAGAAAATCACCCTAAAATCTACTCATGTGAAAATAATTATTTATTATTTCATGGATTTCTTGGGTCTGGAATTCTGACAGGTAGCTGTGGGGACAGATTATCTTTGAGCTATGATATCTGAGGCTTCAGGTGGCATAGTTTAAGATGGGGATTTGGAATCATTTGAAGAGTTATTTACTCATGTGTTTAATGTTGGATGCTGGCTGTCAGCTGGGACTTTGGCTAATACACCTATGGGGACTGGACATCCTTAAAACATGGCAGCTGGATTTCAAGGTCATGCATCCCAAGAGGGGTTAACAAAAAAAGCTAGCTAAATTTCACAGTGTGTGTGGTGTGTGTGTGTGTGTGTGTGTGTGTGTGTGTGTGTGTGTAGAGAGAGAGAGAGAGAGAGAGAGAGAGAGAGAGAGAGAGAATGTCTTGTTTTATTTTATTTTATGTGGTGCTATGGACTGAACCCAGTGCCTCATGCATGGTAGGTGAGCACTCTACCTCTGAGCCACAACACCAGCCCCGTCAGAGTGTTTTTTATAACTCATCCTTGGAAGTCATACTGTCAGTTCTACTGCAATGGAATATGAGCTGCCCCACTCAGAATAAGAGAAGGGGGATTGTATCTACTTTTTGAAAGATGAGTAAAAGTTCTAGAAGAGCATCAGGAACTACAAATATTTTAATGGACATTTTGAAAAACAAGTCTGCTTTACTTATTGTTCAAGAACAAGCAGCTTTCTATACCATATTAGTACAAGTAATACAGAAGTTAATAAGAACATACATATTACAATAAAATAACTGTTACAACAAATAATTATTAAGATATTCAATGTTTATTCAAATGTATATGAACACAAGCATTTTGTAGAGTTGTAAAAATGATAATATAGAGAAAAAATTAAAAATGTATTCCACTATTAAAGCAAATACCTATAATTAAAAAGTTTGACCATTATGGGACATATCCTAGATTTTTTTATTTTAATCAACTTTATAAAAACATTTTCATTGACATAGATAATAATATTTCTAAATGATGTTCTTCATGGGACATATCCTAGATTTTTTTTAAATTTAATCAACTTTATAAAAACATTTCCATTGACATAGATAATAATATTTCTAAATGATGTTCTGAAGACAAGTTTGATTTTTAAAAAATTTCCTTTTGTTTACAAAGAACTCTTTCAAAATGTACAAGTCTTTTGATCAGTCATTCACAGTTGAGTGTCTTCCTTTGTCAACAAATCCTTATAAGATACATTGTAAGATTCCATGAAGCAGCTAACCCAGGAGATCTCAGCATGCTACAGAGAGTGGTATTAGCTACAGACTGCAGAAGAACATGTCATCCACATTCTGTTCAGTCTCACAAATACTTTCTACCCCAAAAGGACAATGTATTGCCTCCTAAGATAAATGAGATCTGCAAAACTCCTAATAAGTAGAAAAGTCATCATTTCTAATTTTAAAAAAAAACAACAAAGAAAGACAATTTGAAGATTAGAAAATTAATTCACGGTGAATTTAGAACATACAGTGAGTTGTAAATTTCTCTTATATAGTGTCCATATACATAAGTAAATATTTAAGTAAGAAGCTCAATTCAGTATGAACTCAGGCATCAACATTAGTTTCAATTCACAAAGAGTCTGTGGCAAAAATTTTTGCTGATACTATAATCTACTTTCCTATTTTCCTATAGAAAAAATTATTCTGTGCATTCCCCACCAGTATCCACTTGAGGTATTCTTTTCTTATATAGATTTTTAATTCCTAATTATTTTAGGTAATTAATAAGCATAGCACTTATGAACATAAGTTATGATTCTTATAATATTGTTACTGTTAAAATTGTGCTTTCTAATATGATCATGTAAACCTATTGGTTGCACTATTATGGTGTTCTTTGAAAGAGTTGTTACGTTATGATCACGATCAGTTCTGGATACCTAATCTCTTTAGTTAAAAAGCTTTTTCATGTTCAGTCCATTAATAAATTATTTTACCATTTTGTGTGTGTGTGTGTGTGTGTGTGTGAATAAAAACATCCTGAAACAGAGTTGATTTAATTGGAGAGAAAAATGTAATATATATATATATATATATATATATATATATATATATATATATATATAAAACAATAGAAATACATAGTCTAGTTTTGTGGGATGATTAAATATAACAAATAAGTGGCAAGTTTTTAAAGAAATGCTTCAGTAAACATACATAAATCTGAGTAAATACTATTTATGTATAAAATATGTTTATATTCAAATAAACATATATGTACATATGCATAAAAATATAAATATACTTGCAATGCATCATACAGTTGTATTTGCATAGTATGTGACACTATGGAATTTTTTTTCATGAAAGAGATTAAAACTGAGGCCATTCCAGTCTTCACTTACATTGTTGGTTTGTGTATTACATAGACAATACCATCAGTCTGAAGCAAGAAACTGAAACTTATTTAAATCTAACTAACACAGGTAGGATGGTAAACAAGGTCTTATTGGAAATGTATGTAGGTATCATACACAATCTAAACCCAATGACAAAAGGAACAGTAAGTTTACACATGATTCTTTTACCAAGAATTGGATAGATAAAAACCTATTATATAGGGTAAAGAGAAAAATTACTGAAAGAAAAAAAAGTAACTGCTGTGTTGGTTTTGTATTTGATTTTTTTAAAAATCTGTCATGGTACTTGCTTCAGTGTAATCTTTTACTTGTAAAAGATTTCAACTGTCTGGGGCAACATGACATAGGTTGGTTTTCCTACTTCTGTTTTTGGGCAAATTTGTTATACTTCAACATGCATAAAGAATAAAATTGTCCCAGAAAATGGCCCTGACCAATTCAGCCTTGGCAATACTATTTATAGATTATCTGATATAATGATGCAAAGACTTACATGAGGTTATGGCCAAATTTAATTTCTACTTGGATTAATTTACTTTGATTTCTATTTCTGTGAAGCATATTATATTGAATTGTAGAGAGTTTATTCCATTTTTGTTAAAGTACTATAAGTTTCCTTTGCTAAGAAAAATGGCCCCCTACCTGTATTTGTAGTATTGGCTTTTATTTACCCACAAAACTAGTTTTCTGTTTTCCAATTTAATTTTTAAGATGACTGATATTTATCAAGATTATCTTTAAATATCTATTTCAATTTATTTCTCAAATAAGCAAAGCATTTTTTATATATCCCATCACATTCTCACACCAAAGTAATGAAATCTGTGGCTAATATTATTTTATCTTTTCTTCAATATAGAAGTAATACCTTTAGTTATTTGGGGATCAGAGCAAAATGAGAAATGACGAAGTGATTAACAAAATTGAAGTTAAAATAAGTTTGGATTTCATTTCCTACATGTGTTTTTTTCTGTTGTTTAAGAAAACAAAGAAACAAAAAAGCCACACTCTTTTCTTCTTATAGGTAAAATGAAGATAATTTCTATAATTCATATTGTTAAAATAAAATATTACCAGTGCCTTAAATTATTTTATATCATTAATTTACTAGCATAAATACTATTATAGGATTATAACATTCATTACAGAATGTGACAACCTATTTAAATCTCATAGTTTCACTTAATCACATCTACAAGTACACATGTCATGTCTTGGTAAATTTTACATTTTGATTACAAAAAATCTATTTCTTCCATTAGTAAAAATATGATAAGAGCAATAAGATTCATTTGATTATTTTTAAAGAAGTAAAAGGCATCTATCTCATTCTTTAACATGTTCAAGGTATCCATTCATTTTTAATTATTTGAATCAGTCCAAAAACTTAAAGCATTCATATTGGTCTTTTTCCAAACAAATAATCTTAGTGATATGATTGCTAAGATAGGGAATTCAAATTCCATTATCTTACAAATCATTTTACTTCTGCTAGTTTTAGTTAAGTTAAAATCTGTTTCACTTACATTACTGATTAAAACTAATTGAGTTTGTCGCTTAATCCTATCAAGAGAGTCTCCTATTGCTTAAAATAAGTTCACTCCCAAATAGAATTGTTATGGAGGGGAAGTGAGTGCAATATCATGACTAGATTTTACTCCAACTATTTTATTAATATATTCTTTGAATTTATGCCACGTTAGAAAATTTGTCACATTCAAAAACTAGAGCATATTTTTTTTACATTTAGCAATAATAACTGTTCATAGTGATAACACTTAGTCTTTGCAATTTTATAAAAAATTGGTAAAATGAAAGTTTTAGTTTGTTTCAAATCAGAGAATAAACACTGGCCTGCTTTACACTCTTGTCATTTATTTTTTTAATTGTTTCTATAATTTAGAAACTATTATTAATAAATGCTCAAAGCACCAAATTGTAAAATATTGCATAGGATATCAAATATTCTAGAAAATATTTGTCATAAATATGTCAGCTAAATTTGCAAGAACCAATACAAATTAAAATTACAGAAACCATTCATTTTTCTCTTCTGAATTATAAAAAATAAGACCTTAAAACCGATGAATACTGTTCCAAACTTACAATTGATGCTATTTTACAAATTTTCCGGCTAAAGTAACTCAACCATTGTACTGCAGCCAAATCTCATAGGAGCTCTTTTAATCTGTTGCAACCACTGAGAAGATGGCTAGAATTTAATCCTCAAAGCTGAGTACTGCTAGGGTAAAACACAAGTACCAAACTCACTGGCCTGTGGCTCACAGTTGGCTGAAGTCAACACAGTCACTCTTGGGCTTCTCTTGCCTTCAGCTCTGTCCAAGGGCAGTTACACCTCTGGCAGAAATGTGATTTATAGATAGTCAAGGGGGAATAATAAGATCTAATTCAGATCTCTGCATATATCATTGAGAGAATTTTCATAATTATGATAGCATATATTTTTTAAAAGATAGCGTGCTATATTGGAAGAGTAGGATTGAACACTTAGTTTTCATGTCCCCAAATATTAATGACTTCTTGTCACTTAGGCTATTACTATGAAGTTTCTGTGAATCTTATTCCAACTTGCTAGTGAAAAAAAGAACAGCTAATTATATAGCTCACATAATATTTGCAAAACTGTTATTGGATGATTTGTTCTGAACAAGTAGTTGACTAAATGTAGTAGTGAGTTCACTGCTCTTAAATTTCATCTGCAATTAAGTTTGATATAAACAGAATATTTTTTTTACGTGTTACTATCAATTATGAAAAACAGGAGTGAGAGTTCAGTCAGGCTGATAAGGCTACCTTCAGGTAAAGTTAACATCATGTTATTGAAATGACAAAAGAGAAATGAAATAGTGATAGTAACTAGTTAATTGTTATGTTTTATAAATAAATTCTGTTCACTAAAAAGAGAATATACCCTCAGTGAGAGATTTGTTTGCTCTTTTAAGAGGTTAAGATAAATAATGACAGAGAAGAAATCACCCATATATGACACTTATCAAGTGGCAAATGCATGAACTTAAAAACTTCTGTGAAGCCCACCAAGGCTTATGAAGCTACTTATGAGACTAATGCAGGAGGATTGAAAGTGCAAGCCAACCTGGACAACATTTTAAAACCCTGTCTTGGCAGAGCTCTTAGCTAGCATGTATGAGGCACTTGGTGGAATGCCTGGCAAAGGGGGACAGGGTAGTCTGTGAACAAGATCTTTATTGGATTTCAAGTATATTTAAAGACACTATTTCTTGAATAATTATTTTTAATGCATATTATGATATATAGTAAAAATTAAAAGATCAGATATATAGCACTTTTTAAATGCAAAAAATACATGGTCATTAAGCAAAATCACTGTTCTGTTTTCAAATGTATATAGGTTGGCATTTGAACATTTTAATATGTACCTCAGAGTCTAAAGACAATACTAAGAGTATAGAAAATTGAAAGTGAATTACTCAAACATAGGTTAACAATGTAACTATATTTACAATGTTTTTACAAACACTACTTCTTGTGTTAAAGATAACTTCCTAATTTGCCATTTTCATTGTAAACTGCAGTCTCATTTCAAACATTTAACTTATTTTTAAGTAATGCAGACATAGATATAAGTACATTTCTAAAATTAGTTCAGGAAATATAATTGTTAATTACTACATAATTGGTAATTATTACACATTAAAAATAGTCCCTATTTCTAGAATGTGATTTTCTGCATTTCTAATGATCCTTTCCTAAGGCTTCTAGTGCTCTAGTGTCATGTTACATCTCTCAGAGCCTTCACAGCTAGAGAATTTCCTATGTATAAGTGACTGACAAGAATCCTGTGCTGAATTTCAATATCTCCAGTTCTAAGAAACTCAGTGGAGAGTAAAGATGTATGCTAGATGTAGTTTTCTTCAAGCAATGCCATATACTCCAGTAACTCAAAACCTCAGAGACCAGTGGCTCAGCAGTATCTAGCTCAAGCTGCTATATGCCTGTAGCAGCATTAACTTTTGTTTTTTGCTGGTGCTTGTTTTCTATTTTTAATATTACACATGAGTGACAGAATCCGGACTGTCACAGAAAGGGTAATATACAGATACCATGGTATCCATGACTCTATAGCAACGTTTCTTCACTTCCTTTGTCCCTCCTTAAGCATATAGTTAATCATTAAGAATTAAGATGAAAACATCATCCCTTAATAATTGTTAGCAGTTTGAGGGAACAGTGAAAGCCAGGATGGTGAGAAGACCTTTAAAAGAATAATTTACAGTAAAAAAAGGTTCTAGCTCTGAACCTGTGGCTTTTGACTGTCTGTGTTTGGTGATCTAAGAACAGTTTTACCATTATTGCAGGTTTTGTCTTGCATTGAAAAATAAAACAATGAACCTATAGTAATCATAATGGACTCTTACTAATGTCAAAATAAAAGAATGATGAAATTTAAATATCCATTAAATTCTTTACTTTTTAAATGAATATTAAACTAAAAGTCAACCAATAAATTATAATAGAATTGAAAGGGTTCCTGGAATTATAGAGAATAATACTTACACATATGTTTGAATGTACATAGTTATACATGAAATGAAATGCAGCAATACATCACCCTAATGAACTCAGCTTAAAAATTAATTCTGAAGGCAAAAAAATGCTTTAAAATTCTTTTACTAGACCATCATTTTATCATATATTCTTTCAAACCTTCAGTAACAGACTTTACTTTCAATTTGTAGATATTTTTAATAAGCTCAGTAATTTGATTCAAAGAAAAATTAAAAGTGAGAGGAAAACTATAGATAGAAAACAAACTATACATTTAGAAAGTAATCATTGACCACAACAAAACATGAAAACACTAGTACACAATACAGCAACAATCTGATATAATTTTGTGAAGATTAAATTATCCTGAACCACATGATTGACATCCAGGCTGTAAATACAGTAATTTCAGCACAATTGCATACCTGTTTATCAATATTATAATATTTAAGAATAATTTCAACACTTTTCCTGAAAAAGTTGAGAAAAATATATGGCTCTTTCTCTGTATTTGTCTAATACAAATAGCTTTTCTTGTTATTATTTTCTGAACAAATATCCAAGTATCTAGCTTAATAACAAATTTGAAATAGACAATCATCCCAAAGGGAGAGGAAAAAAGTTTGAGATTCTCTTAATATCTATTTGCCAAATAATGAATTTGGAAAATATCCATTTGATGCATGATCATCTATAGGTAGTTAGCTATACTTTTTGTTATTATTCCAGGACAATACTAGAATAATTTATAAAAACTTAGCATTTTAATGTATCTCAGTGATTCAGGTGAAAAATCCTAATGATAACATTTGAGCTCCATCAGGAAATTCTGAGTAGTGGGTGGACACCACCATAATGTAACACCTGAGTAAGAAACTCCCAAGCTGAGAATAATTTCAGCCCCCCTGCATTTTGTTATGCCATTCAAGCAGAAGAAGCATAGAGTGGACATTAATAGAGTCATCAACTGCAAAGCAAGACATTAGACAGAGGACATTCCTTAGGAAATTTCAGGGCAATTCTAGTATTGTTACAGAAATCTCTGTAGCAGAAATCCACAAGATTGCCTCACACAAGAGAAAGCCTCAGGATGGCCTCAGGCCTTGTTCCATAGAAAAGAACAAACAGTATGATCAGGATATTCTTCCATCAGTTTCTTATCATATCTTGGTTCTTGTTTTCTTTGCACTATGATTTCATGCTTTTTTGTTGTAAATTTCTTCCTCCAGTGAGTTAGCAGAGATAGTCACTTGAAGCCATTGTGGGTGAAATCACTTCACATTTCTATTAATGGGCCCTCAAAAGCCCTATCTGTCTTAACTGGTTGTAACACAATAGAATGGGAAAAGACTTTCATTATCTTGGCAGAGTTTATACATCTCTAGCTGAAGAAATCACTATAGTCCAAAAAACATGGAAACACAATTAGGAAGTGTAAGTTAAATGTTCTCTGTTTGAATGTTTTTGGGAAGAAAGCAGTGTCTCTACCAGTTTTACAAGCGAGAAAAGAGAAATTATCCAAAAGAAATGTAGGTAGGTGCAAACTTTGTGTATTTCATGATCAATTGAAACAATGGTGCTCAAGAGAAAAAAAATAAAATAAATGCTTTAAATGGAAAGGAGACTGTTTGATTCTTTATGGGAGACCACAAGCCCATATTTTATGGAAGCTACTGAGAGATACACCAAATAGGTAAAAAATATATGACAGAACAAAATTAAAACAAACAAGAATAATCTATTTCAAACACTGAATCTGAAATAACGAAATTCTACAACAATAACAATAATATTATTGTTGGATGAAATTTATTTAGCACATATGCCATACCCACCAAGTGATAGACTTTATCTCATCCAGTTTTAAACAGAAAATCAATGAGACAGATGTTATTATGCCAATGTAAAAATTAGCAAGACTAAAACTTTCCTAGTTTTATTAACTTGCCCAAGTTCATAATTAGTAGAAGCAAGTGTTAAGATTCACAGTCTAATTTGATTTTAAATGCTACATTCTTAACTAAATATCACATGTTAAGCATATATAGTTTGTTTGTTTCTCCAAGCAAGAAATGTGGTTTTAAAAATCTCTATTCTCAGTTCCTATGATTTTATATGTTATGCAGTATATGAATATGTAGAACATATTTTTCTTGAAATATTACTAGATTCACTTACTCTTTCATTATAAATATATGAGCAGAGGGTCTTAGAAGTACTAGATATTTCTTTGATTATCAGGACTGAAGAATTTATATCCTGATAAGGAGAATAAGATAGACATAAACAATGAACATAGTATAAAATAAATTATTTTTCAGTGCCTTGGAAAGAAAATACATAGGACAAAAGGTGATCAGATATGCAGAGGGTGAGAGTGGGGCAGGCATGTGGGGATATAAAATAGGATTGGTCCTATGGACATTCAGCTGTGATCAGTAATGGACTTGAAAATGGCAATGGTTATAAAAATAAGTGAGAGATTTTTACTTTTGTGGAGTCCATTTAATGGTTCTATTTTATATCATCTTTGATTTTTTAACCCAGTTTATCACATCAGCACAAGTATCATAGCATATCTTCTAAAAATATGATGTGGAAGAGAGATATCATGAATATAGATTGTCGTACATGCATAAAATTATAAATCCTATCTAACATTTACATAGTAATGACTGAGATTTGAACTGGTAAACTCAGTTTAAATGTTAACACAGTGGATAGAAAAAGGGGAAATGTGAGTTCAATTCATTTTATCATGGTTCTATTTCTGCCATCCTAAAAATAGAAAGATAATGAAAACACGTTTCTGTGTCTAAAGGAAGAAAAGGTATTTATCTTTCTTTACCTGCTGATGATCTAATAATTAAGAAATGATTTGATATTTTTATTGTTTGCAGAATCTAAATTATCACATTATTAATTTATTTTAGAAAACATTTATTTTCTTGTATATTAATTTTTTAAAAAAGTTAAAGAAAATATTTATGAAAACAAAAGGCAAAATAATGGAAAAATACAGATAATAGTAGTGTTTTTTTATTACTTTCTCAAAGGATTATAACTGAAAGAGCATCTTGATTACAAAAAGTTTAATAAGTATTAAGAACATATTTGTAGTTTGCTATAGTTTGGATCTTTTTTAAAAAAATATTTGTTCTTTTTAAATACATATACTAGTAGAATGTATTTTGGTATATTATTCCATAAATGCATTATAACATATTCTAATTAGGATCCTATTCTTGTGGTTGTACATGATGTGGAGTTATCCTGGTGCTGTATAAAAGGATAGAAAAGTTATGTCCACTTAATCCTTCTGTTCCTCCTATTCCTTTCCCCTCTCTTTCTCTTTATTGTCCTTTGTCATGCTAAGTGAAACAAGTCAATCCCAAGAAAAATAAGGAGAGTCGTGTGGGGAAGAATGGTTTGGATTGTAGCTGTTTTACAATGGCTCATATATTAAACAATATTTCTCAGTTGAAGGCACCATTGAGAAGGAAGGAGGGAAGGTCCCTCAGGGAATATTAGGACTCTAGCCTGTCCTTTCTTTCTCTCTTTTTCTCTGCTTTCTGGCTGCCAGCAGGGGAAAGGCTTGCCTCCACCACACACTTTTGCCATACCATACTGCCATTCAAGAGGCCTAAAAACCACCAGGCCAGCTAACCATGGACTGAAACTATGAGTCAATAAAGACTTGGCCTCCTCTTAGGTCATCTCAGGTATTTTGTCACAGCAATGGAAATCTGACTCATAAAATTAGTACATAAAAATTTATAAACATAAATGCAATCAAAATGTTTGATGTACTTGAAAATAATGTTCTCTTAAATATTCAAATCTTTTCTGGCAAACGTATTTACTTTGTGTACTTAAACCACAGAAGAACTGTTTATCTAACAAAAGAAACTTCTGTCAGACACTAGGTCAATTACCACTTTCTGAGATAGTGAAATACAAATAAATCATTTTGGTAATTTATTATCAAGGTTGCTATTTTAAATATACCTGTCAAGTAATTTAAAAATGATGCTTTCTATTTGAATATATGCTTAAAAATCTAACCTACCACCAGGTAAGAAAATTTAAGGTAGAATCATAGTTCATGTAATAAAGTATCCATTCGTAATTCTAACAGTACAGTGATTAGTATGACTCTTGATAAAAATCTGTAAGGAATATCAACATGAGGAACAAATATATTTTAAAATCACTATATTTCTCAAAAATAAATAAGTATAAATAGCATTAAAATTGTGACATCTGAATTTAAAAGCCTTTCTTGATCACTTACTAATGACTATTTGTATCTCATTGAGCTTCATTTTCATAACTTAGAAAAGAACAAAAATAATACCTAATTTACAAAGAATCTTTTGAGAATTAAATTGACAATGTAGCTGAAATTGCTTTGTAAATGTTTAAGTATATTAAGACTGGATAGATATATTATTTTCCCAACCAAGTAGCAGAGTCTGTTTGTTTCCCTCCAAACCTAGTTTCTAGCATATAGGTGAGTTTCTTTTTTTTTTTTTTTTTTTTTGGTGTTGCTGTTGCTTTGAATGTCAACTGAAAGTCCACAGGCAGAATGCATTGTAAATACAATTCTTTAATAAATAGTGATCAAATACACACAAACACACACACACACACAGTTTTTAACCATTTGTGAATGTTTGCTAAGTACTTAAGCATAAAATCTATATAACAAATCAGCAGTTAACCTTAAAGATTAAAGAAAAAAAAGTACAGAAAAAATAAATGGGTGACTGAAGAGCAGTTGATCCATTCTGTCAAAATGCCAAATATCTCTTACTCTATACTTCTGGATATTATTAAATCTGGCTTCAAGGGTTCTTTGTCTCTTTCTCTCATTTTCTTTCTCTCTACTTGTCTCAATCAACATGCTGTCTGCAATGCTCAATTACTGGACAAATGAAACTTCCTGTCTTGTTCTGCTCAACCACTTTCATAGCAGTTCTAACAGATGCTCTCATTAAGACACTCAATGGAAAATCATGAACCAAGTATATTCTGTGTCTTCTTGCTTTTTAATTTTCCTTAAAAAGAGAAACCATCTGTTTTAACCCTTTTAAAATTGTAAGGATTTTTTGTAATGTCAGTCTTGCATTTACTTTTATAATGAACAGGTATTTAAACCCCAAGTACAGAAGTTTAATTTTATATCATAGGTTGGGTCTCAATTTCTGATATTATTTTTGTATTTTAATGGTACATACAGACAGTAAGAATTATGCTTGCCTGATTTTACCAACTGCAACTTTAGCAAATAAAATGAAATTGATAACACTTCTACTAAAATATATTGTGATAATGTTCAAATTCTGAATAATTATAGCTTATGAAAACTTCAGACATAGTATTTCATGGAATATTAGAAATGTTAGTGCACTTTATATTTACATATAAAATTACCAATACTAGTCTATTGAAACTAAAATACAAAACTAAACAAAAATATAGTTATATGAACCTTAAGTGTATATAAAATATCATTGAAATAAAGAAATATCTCAGAATTAATTCAAAATATATGAGATGTGTTAGCACTTATATTTTCATCCATAAAGGTCACTATTATATAAATGTTAATTTAAAATAAAATATATCATATCATAATTCTGTCATATTAACACTGTGGATCATGAACACAACAGTAGTTTAAAAGATAGAGCTAAGAGTTTTGAGAGCTAGATAGAGATTGCAGAGGAATTGTCAATTGTTCCTATGTTTTTGATTGCTATATTCAAGCCTGCAATTGCACCAACCTCCAACAGAACAAAACAAAACTTGATCTGTTATTTCATGGCATTAGTAAAGAGCAATTTTATTTGTATTATCCACTGTTTCTGAAGTAAAATCAGCATTATTCTTCTGCCTCTCCTTTCACAAGTTTTCTTCTTTTTGTCAATTCCTTGTTTTCTGGAAATCTATAGGTGAAAGTGCCCTGGCATTCCATTATTAACTGGGATTTACTCATAACTATGATACTTTCCAGACTGTTGACACCAATAATTCAAAAAAAGAGATTTTATTCTTAATATTACAAAAATGTAAGAATAATACCACTGTATAATATATAGTGTTTATAAAATTTGTCCATTTGTCCATCACCATATATCTTGAAACATAAAAAGTTTTTTTTTGAGTAAATAAATAACGAGTGAGACTAATAATGAATAGTAATGATGATGGTATATAACAACAAAATAAAATGCAACACTGTGTGTGTTTTATATTCTGCTGTAATATATTGCTAATTTCGCATCTTTAAGACTGAATTTTTCTCATACTTCCATAGCATTCAAATCTAGCACAGTTCTTCTTAGATTAAAATTATCAGTTATAGCATTTTTTGGTGCCTCTGTGGGAGAGTCTATTGCCTTGCCTTTTGTAGTTTTCAGATACTATCTACCTTCCTTAGTTTACAGCTTTTTAATTTTTTACCACCTTAAAATTCAGCAAAATTTTATTTCTTTGATTACTCTTGGATAATCACGTTTTCTTCTCTGTCACTTCCCCTTCCTTGTTTTACTTTTAAGGTCCCTTGTGACCACATTGAGTACACATGAATAAACTACTCCACCTATTAGCAATTATTAATTCAATCAACAATCAAATTTTCCTTGCCTTGAAATGTGGTATATTCAACTATTCTGGGGAAAGAATGTAGAAAACTTTCAAAGACATCATTTTTACTATGTACAAAACCACAATAATATTACCATTTTATAATAAAGTATAGTGTATATAAGAATTGGGCATTACAATCACTGAAAAAAATAAGGTATAAAATAAACAATCTTATATTTAAGTCTTTAAACCATTATAAGTTTATTTTTAATGTTTTGATAAGGTATAGATATGTGGATTTGCTTTTAGTCATTCTGCTGTACTTTATTGGCATGTGTTATCTGTTTTTATGCCAATAACATGCTACTTTGATTACTCTAGGCTTATAATATATTTTGAAATCAGGAAGTGTAAAGCATTCTTCCTTGTTCATTTGTCTCAAGATGAATTTGGCTATTTAAGTTTCTTGTTATTTCATACAAATTTTAGGTTAGAATTCTTATTCCAAATCTTAGAAATATTTCATTTTTTTCCAACTCAGTTTGATGTTAGCTTATTGTATATGGCCTTTATTATACTGAGGTATATTCCTTTCATATTTAATTTTACTTGAGTTTTTATCATGAATGGATTTTAAATTTTATCAAATACTTCTTCTTTGACTAATGAAATATTAGTGTTTTCCAAATTAATCTGTTAATATAGGATATCATGTTTGTTGATTTGAAGATTTTGAAATATTCCTGAATTCCTGCCATAAACCCAGCTTGATGATAATAAATAAACCTCCTATTTTTATCGTTATGTTGAAATCAATTCACTAATATATTTTGAGGATCTTTTTATTTTTGTTCATTAGAGATATTAAGCTGTAGATTTTATTTGTGAATGTGTCTTTATTAATAGTAGAATAATTACAGCTTTTTGGAATTAGTTTGAGAGAATTTCTTCTTCAGTTTCTTGAAATAATTTTAGGAATTACTATTAGTTCTTCTTTAAATATTTGGTGATCTCAGCAGTGAATCCATCTGGTCTTCAACTTTGATGAAAAACTTTTGTTTTTTGATTTAAACTCACTATTGTAAGTTGTAATGTCTCCATGTCTTCTTTTTCATCTCTGGTTTATTTACCTGCATCTTATCTTTTTCTTAATCTGGATAATGGCTTTTTTTAAGTATTTCAAATAACCAGCTCTTTATTTTATCGATCATTTGTACTTTTTAAGTCTCTATAATATTTGCTTCTGTCTAATCTTTATTATATCTTTCCTCACATTTGACCTCTATTTTTCTTGATTTTGGTTCCTTGTGATGAAGCATTGAGTTGCTTATTTGAGGTTTTTCTGCTTTGTTAATGTAGGTATAATTGGAACAAATGTCGTTTTTTAATTATTTTTGCTATATCTCTTAAGCTTTGGTATATTATATCTCTATTTTCAGTTATCACAAGATATACATTAATTTCCTTCTTGTTTTATTCTTTGATTCATTGGTTATTCAAAATTAAGTTGTGTATTTCACATGCATTTGTGTAGATTCCACAGTGTTTGAGTTATTGATTTCTAGTACTATGACATTTGATTTGGGAGATATTTGATTTCAATTTTCATAATATATTTGAGATTTGTTTTGTGGTTAATCATAATATACATTCTGGACAATATTTCATGTGCTAATGAGAAGAATATATATTCTGCAAATGTTGGAGAGAAAATTTTATAGGTGGTTGTTAAGTCCATTTTGTCTAGTCTACTCTTTCTTCATTAAAATTCTCTCCCTTCCGCTCCCTCCCATTTGCCCTATCTAGAATTCATCTAATACTCCATGCCCCCCACCACTATATTATAAATCAGCATATTTAATCAGAAAAAAACATTCAGCATTTGATTTTTGGGATTTGTTAACTTCACTTAGCATTATATTCTACAATTACATCCATTTACTTGCAAATGCCATGATTTTATTCTCTTTTAATGCTGAGTAATATTCCATTATGCATATATACCACATTTTCTTTATCCATTCATCTGTTGAAGGGCATCTGGGTTGATTCAATTGTTTAACTATTGTGAGTAGAGGTGCTATAAACATTGATGTGACTGTGCCCCTGTAGTATGCTGTGTTTAAGTCCTTTGGGTATAGACCTAGGAGTGAGATAGCTGTGGCAAATACTTGTTTCATTCCTAGTTGTCCAAGGAATCTCCATACTGCTTTCTATATTGGCTGAACCAATTTGCAATCACACCAGTAATGTATGAGTGTGCCTTTTTCCCTGTATGCTCATTAACACTTATTGTTGTTTGTATACTTAATAGCTGCCATTCTGACTGGAGATGAAATCTTAGAGTAGTTTTGATTTGCATTTCTATAATTGTTAGAGATGTCATGTCGAACATTTTTTTTCATACATTTGTTGGTTGATTGTATATCTTCTGAGAAGTGTCTGTTCAGTTCCTTGGCCCATTTATTGATTGGGTTATTTTTTGTTTGTTTGTTTTTGTTTTTGGTGTTAAGAATTTTGAGTTCTTTATATATTCTAGAGATTAGTGCTCTATCTGATGTGCATGTGGTAAAAATTTGTTTCCAATTAGTAGGTTTCTATTCATCTCACTGATTGCTTCTTTTGTTGAGAAGAAGCCCTTTAGTTTGAGTCCATTCTATCTATTGATTCTTGATTTTAATTCTTGTACTATAGGAGTCTTATTAAGGAAGTCAGGGCCTAATCCAAAATGATGGAGATTTGAGCCCAATTTTTCTTCTAATAGACACTGTGTCTCTGGTGTGATTTCTAGGTGCTTGATCCATTTTTAGTTGAGTTTTGTGCATGGTGAGAGATAGGGGTTTAATTTCACATTGTTGCATATGGATTTCCAGTTTTCCCAGCACCTTTTGTAGAAGAGTTTATCTTTTCTCAAATATATGTTTTTGGTGTCTTTGTCTAATATAAGATAACTGTAATTTTGTGGCTTAGTCTCTGTTTCCTCTATTCTGTACCATTGGTCTACCAGTCTATTTTGGTGCCAATAATGTGCTGTTTTTGTTACTATTGCTCTGTAGTATAGTTTAAGTTCTGGTATAATGATGCAACCTGCTTCACTCTTCTTGCTAAGGATTGCTTTAGCTATTCTGGGTCTAATATTTTTCCAGATGAATTTCAACACTGCTTTTTATTTTTCTATGAGGGATGTCATTGGGATTTTGATTGGGATTGCATTAAATCTGTATAGTGCATTTGGTAGTATGGTCATTTTGATGACAGTAATTCTATCTATCCAAGAACAAGGAGATCTTTCTATCTTCTAAGGTCTTCTTTAATTTTTTTTTTGTTTAGTGTTCTGTAGTTTTGGTTGTGGAGGTCTTTCACTTCTTTCATTGATTCCCAAGTATTTTATTTTTATTTTTTGAGGCTATTGTGAATGGGTTAGTTTTACTCATTTCCCTTTCAGAGGATTTTTCACTGATATACAGAAATGTCTTTGATTTAGGTCTTTATTTTATATCCAGCTACTTTGCTGAATTCATTTACTAGTTCTAGAAATTATCTGGTGGAATTTTTTTTTTTTTTGTCTTCTAGGTAGAAGATCATATCATTGGCAAATAGTGGTAAATTGAGTTCTTCTTTTCCTATGTATATCCCTTTAAATTTGTTCATCTGTCTAATTGCTCTGGCTTGTTTGATTAAAATTAGTAGCTTCTCTTTTCAAGTTAACCATTTGCCATAACCGTGCCACCAGTTCTTGTCAGTAAATCAAGAAAGAATAGTCAAGGTATAGGCCGATAGTCTGGGACATTTGTAAGAATTATTAAAAGCTAACTAAGCAGAAACAGCTCAAAGCAAAATGTGAACTGAAAGTAAAAATTCTTTCTTATGCATAAGCCAAGATACATTTTTCTTATCTAATTGTAGCTATGTAAAATTTTGTTTCTTTGAATAATGATTCCTCTTTTATAACCACAAAATACTGTGAGCCTGCCAAAATGAAAAGTATGTATGATTAACTTCACAAGTAAAAGATCAGATTCAACACCTTCACTCTTTTGCCTGTGTTGTTTCTCCTCCTTTCTCCTCCACCTTTCACCCAGTCCTCACCATCCATTCTCTCCTGAGACCCCCTGCCGAGCTGGATTCTGACAATGAAACTTACTTGTTCCTGGTGCACTGTGTTTTTGATGTTTTTGTATTTGATTTGGAGAATTTTATTGAGAATTTTTGCATCTATGGTCATTAGAGATATTCATCTGAAGATGTCCTTCTTTGATGTATGTTTTCCTATTTTGGAAATCAGGGTGATATGGGCCTTATAAAATGAGTTTGGAAGTGTTCCCTCTTTTGCTATTTTCTTAAATAAATTGAAGAGTATTGGTGTTAGTTCTTCTTTAAGGTCTTGTAGAACTCAGCTGTGTATCCATCCTGTCCTGGCTTTGTTGGTTGGTAAGTTTCTGATTGTGTCTTCTATTTTATCACTTGAAATTGATCTGCTAAAATTTTATATATCATTCTGATTCAATTTGGGCAAATTATATGTTTCTAGAATTTTTGATGCCTTCGTGATTTTCTATTTTATTGAATTATAAGTTTTCAAAATATTTTCTAATTATCTTGGTATTTCTGTAGTGTCTTTTGTGATATTTCATCACATATATAATTTGTGTTTAAATTATTTTCTCTCTGATTTTAATTATTTCCTCTCTTCTACATTTGGTGTTGATATGTTCTTCTTTTTCTAGGGCTTTGAGATGTAATGTTAAGTCATTTATTTGTTTACTTTTTTCTTCTTTTAAGAAATGAACTTCATTCAATGAACTTTCCTCTTAGAATTTCCTTCAGAGTGTCCCAGAGTTTTTGATACATTGTATCTGTGTGCTCATTCACCTCTAATAATTTTTAAATCTCCTCCTTGATTTCTTTTGAAACCCATTATTTATTCAAAAGTATATTATTTAGTTTCAGTTGTTTGAGTAGCTTTTATTTTTTATTTTATCATTGATTTCTAACTTCATTCCATTATTGTCACATAGGATGCAGGCTAGTATCTCTGCTTTTAGATATTTGCTAAGAGTTGTTTTGTGGCATAATATATGGTCTATTTTAGAGAAAGATCCGTGTGATGCTGAGAAGAAAGTTTATTCACCTATTGAAGGATGAAATATTATATATATATATATATATATATATATATATATATATATATATATATCAGTTTATTCTAAGTTATTTATTGTGTTATTGAGTTCTATAGTTTCTTTGTTCAGCTTTTGTTTGGAAGATCTATACAGTAGTGAAAGCGGTGTGTTAAAGTCACCCAGAACTATTGTGTTGTGGTCTATTTGATTCTTGACCTTAACAAGAGTGTGTTTAATGAATGTAGATGCTCCATTGTTTGGAGCATATAAATTTATTATTGTTATGTTTTGTTGATGAATGGTTCTCTTAAGCAGTATGATATAACCTTCTTTATCCCTTTTGACTAACTTTATCTTGAAGTATACTTCATTTGATATGAGGATGGAAACCCCTGCTTGTTTCCATCATCCATGTGTGTGTATGATTGTTCCCAAACTTTCACCTTCAGTATGTGGATGCCTTTTTTATGCGATGAGTCTCTTGGAGGTAGCATGTTGTTGGTCCTTTTTTTTAATCCAATCTGCCAGTCTATGTCTTTTGATTGGTGAGTTTAAGCCATTAGTATTAACGATTATTATGGAGACATGATTTGTATTCCCTGACATTTTTGTTTATTTATGGTATTTAACTTTACTTGGTTTCTCCTTTGATTAGTTTTTCCTTTAGTTTAATACCACCCTTCACTGATTATCATTGTTGTTTTAAATTCCTCTTCATGGAATATTTTGGCAAGGATGTTCTCTAGTGTAGCTTTCTAGTTGTAAATTCTTTTAACTTTTGTTTATCATGAAAGATTTTTATTTCATCATCAAATCTTAAGCTTGATTTTGCTATGTATAAGATTCATGGTTGGCATCCATTTTCTTTCAGATGTTGGTATATATTGTTTCTGTATTTTTTGGCTTTGAGGATCTGGGTTGAAAAATCTACTGATACACAAATTGGTCTCCCCCTATATGTGATCTGATTCCTCTCTCTTGCAGCCTTCAAGATTCTCCTATTATTCTGTATGCTACACATTTATTATAAAGTGTCTTGGTTTAGATCTGTAGTAAGTTTGTACAGCAATTGTAGGAGGTACCTTGAGATAGCAGTGGAGGTGCCCCAAGATGAATGCAATGTCTTTCAGAGATGGGGCTGAAAAGGTGGGCCTTACACTGGCTTTGGGATTACTGCTCTGAGATACAGCTGCTTTTAAACCTGTCTGTTGTCCCAAGGTAGAGGTTAATGCATGCGGAAGGCTATGGGGATGGTGTCAGTGTGGCAAGAGGGAATTGGGTTAAACCTGAGCTCCTAGGAGGTGGTGGGTGCTTATCCAGGCTTTTACTGGGCCTGGGCTTCCACACAGGTCACTGGAGGGGCCTGAGCTCTGAGGGATCTGTAGGTGGCAGGATGGACCCAGGCCTAGCCTGGGCCCTGGCTCCCACACAGGTCAATGAGCAGATCTGAGCCAGTCCTGAGCTCCAGCAGAGGACTGCAGGTGAGCAGAATTGGTACTGAGATCCCGCAGGGGTCTTTGAGTGGCAGGATGGACCTGGGCCTACCCTGGGCCTTGGCTCCAGTGCAGGTCAGCGAGGTGGGTCTGCATATTAAATTTTTGATGACCCATTTTGTAACTTTTTAAAACACCTGTTTCTTAATATATTACCATAGTAACATTTCAATTATTTTGGGTTTAATTCTTTATACTAGTCATATAAACATGGTGAGTCATACGATTTCACCAAGTTTACAATATTAGAGAATTTCAAATTGGTCTTTATACTTATACTTTCCAAGTTTTATGACAACTGATGTATTATTCTTATTCATGAAACTCTTTCAGTTTGAAGAAACTGAAACTAAGAAACATCTAAAAGTAAGCATAGATAAATGATTTATAACATTAAAATTGGCAATATTTTCTTTTCTTTCTTAGTTTGATAAAATAGAAAGCAGAAGTAAAAATAGAAAAACTAAAAAGCCCCTGCACAGCAAACAAAGCAAAAAATAGATTGGAGAAATTAGAATAAGAAAATATTTGCAAATTCTATAACTGATAATGGATTAATATCCAGAATTTATGAAGATTCTCAATCAAATCAATAGCAAAAATTTAAACATTGGCAATATACATAAATTCATATTTCTCAAAAGAAGATATAAAAATAACCAATAGGCTTCTGACAACAATATTTATCATCTTTAATCATCAGAAAAATGATAATCAATACCACAAAACCTGCATTTCAGTAAAAACAACAGTTATAAAAAAACAAAAACAAAACAAAACAAAAATATTTTTTCTTGCACTTTAGGAACTTGTTAAGGAAGTTGGTGCCTGTGCAAATATGTCGCAGTATTGAGCCTCTATTTTCTTCTAGCAATTGCAGAGTTTCTATCTTTTTTTATTGTTTTTTATTAAATAAATGATCTTCAAATGCCTTACAATTCTTACACATAAACAGCACAAGTTTTCATATCTCTGGTTGTATATAAAGTATGTTGATACCAATTTGTGTCTTCATACATGTACTTTGGATAATGATGTCCATTACATTTCACCATCCTTGCTAACCCCCTGCCCCCTCCTTTTTCCTCCCACCCCTCTGCCCTACCTAGAATTCATCTATTCCTCCCATGCTCCCCCCCTGTACCCCACTATGAGTCAGCCTCCTTATAGCAGAGAAAACATTCGGCATTTATTTTTGTTGTTGTTGTTGTTGTTGTTTTGGGATTGGCCAACTTCACTTAACATTAACCTCTCTAACTCCGTCGATTTATCTGCAAATGCCATGATTTTTTTCTCTTTTATTGCTGAGTAAAGTTCCATTATGTATATATGTCACTTTAAAAAATTCATTCATCTACTAAAGGGCATCTAGCTTTGTTCCACAGTTTAGCTATTGTGCTGCTATAAACATTGATGTGGCTGTGTCCCTGTAATATGCTGTTTTTAAGTCCTTTGGGCATAAACTGAGGAGAGGGATAGCTGGGTCAATTGATGGTTCCATTCCCAGTTTTCCAAGGAATCTCCATACTGCTTTCCATATTGGCTTCTCCAATTTGCAGCCCCACCAGCAGTGTGAGTGTACCTTTTGTCCTACATCCTCCCCAATACTTATTGTTGTTTGTATGCATAATAGCTGCCATTCTTACTGGAGTGTGATGATATCTTAGAGTATTTTTATTTGAATTTCTATAATTGCTAAAGATGATGATTTTTTTTGTATATTTGTTGATTAATTGTATATCCTCTTCTCAGAAGTGTCTGTTCAAGTCCTTGGCCCATTGAATAATTGGGTTATTTGAGTTTTCTTGGTGCTTAGTTTTTGAGTTCTTTATATACCCTATGGAAATGAGGAAAACTACCCCATTTACAATAGCCTTTATCAGGAAGAGTAAAGCAGGTAACATCACTATACCAGACCTTAAACTATACTATAGAGCAATAGTTACAAATACAATGTATTATTTGCTCCAGAAAAATGAGATGAAATCTTAGAAACAGACACCTACCCACATAGATACAGTTATCTCATTCTACGCAAAGGTGCCAAAAACATGCATTGGAGAAAAGATACAGTCTTCAACAAATGTTTTCACTCCTATGCAAAATGTAGACCATAAGTTGATGCAAACATTATGGAAATCTGTATGGAGATTCCTCAGAAAACTTTCAATAGAGCCAACATTTGACGCAGCTATCATACTGCTTCGTTTATACTCAAAAGACTTAAAATCAGCATACTACAGTGGTGCAGTCACATCAGTGTTCATAGCAGCTCAACTCACAATAGCTAAACTATGGAACCAACATACATGCCCTTCAATAGATGAATGGGTAAAGAAAATGTGCTATATATTAAAATGGAATATTACTCAGCCTTAAAGAAGAAGGAAATTATGACTTTTGTACAAGCTGAAGAGTATCATTCTAAGTGAAATAAGCCAAAACCCAAAACCAGAGGTTGAATGTTTTCTCTGATAATTGGATGCTGACTCATTATGGAGAGGGGGTAGGGAAAAATGAAGGAACTTTGGATTATGCAGAGGGGAGTGATGGAAGGGCAGTAGATATGTGGGTGGGGAAGTACAGTGGAATGAGATGGACATTATTACCCTATATACATGTATGATTACACTATTGATGTGAGTCTGCACCATGTGGAGCCAGGGGAGTGAGAAGTTGTGCTTCATTTGTGTACATTATGTCAAAATGCTTTCCGATGTCATGTAAAATTAATTATAATAAATTAAAAAATATTCAAATTAAAACAGAAGAATGACATTATGGCATTTGCTGATAAATGAAGAACATAATGGTAACTGAAGTAAGCCAGACTTAGAGAGTCAAGGATCAAATATTTTCACTCCTATGCAGAAGATAGACCATAATGAAGAAAAAAAGAGAAGTGTAGGAGAAATTCCCTGATAATAGAACAGAGATTAGTGGAGAAAAGAGAGGAAATTGAGAGGAGGGAGAAGAAAACAAAAAAATTGTGAAATGAATCTGACCAAAGAGTCCCATGTATATATATGATTAAACTACAGTGAACTTTGCCTTTGTGTGTATCCATAATGAAGCAGTTTTTTAAAAACATAAGAAAGACCAGTAGAATTAAGGGAACAAGATGAAGGAGGAATGAAGGGAAAAGGGAAGTACTAGGAACTGAATTGGAAGAAATCATATTTCATCTTTATATAATTATATCAAAATGAATCCCATCATTGTGTATAATTATAATGCACTTAGAACAAGAAAATTCAAACAAGCAAACAAACAAAAAGATAACAAATGCTGCCTATGAAGGAAAAAAAAGAAAAGAATCTTAATATGATTTGTAGTAATGCAAATTAATATAACTCTTTTGGAAAATATTGTCAACTTTTCCAAAAAAAGTTTAAAATACAGCTATAATATTATCTAGCAATCCCATTACTGGTAATATATCAAAAGTATTTGAAATCAATATGTCAATAAGATATCTCCACTTCCATGTTTATTGTAGCATTGTTAAAAATAGCCATATATGGAAATAACTTAAGTGTCCAACAGCTGATAAATAAACAAAGAATTTTGGGGCAATGTGTGTGTGTGTTTATAAATATAAAATTTCTATGGGGAGACATATATGTGTATGTATTCATACACACACCTATTATGTATAAATATAGTATATATAATATATATAATATAGAGTATACATTATATATATATATATATATATACATATATATACATTATAGATAAACTATATATATATATATATATATATATATATAATGTGCATATTGTATCTATAGAATGTATACTATATGTATATAATACATTATTCGTTTATAAGTGTGTGTGTATATACATATATGATAGAATATTATACAGCATTAAAAATGTTTAAAGTACTATTATTTTTTAACATGAGTTGAGGTTATTATATTAAGTAAGGAAGTCGACTACAGAACACAAATACCATATGGTATTATGTATATATAGAATCTAGAAAATGGGATCTCAGAAATTTTTAGGAACATAGTGGTTAGCAGAAGTTAGGGGGAGAGTAAGGGGTAGGGAAAGATGGGCAAATTTGATCAATGGGTACTAAGTTGTAGTTAGGAGAAGTAATCTCTGTGATTGTAACAAAAGCAAGGGGGACTATATTTGATAATGATGCACTATGTGTTTCCAAAAATGTAGAAGAAAGAATTTTTAATGTTTTCCCCACACAGGGATAATCTATTGTTACCTTGGTTTTAGCACTATAGAATGCATTTAAAAAATCACAGCCACCCCATAAATATGTATAATTTATATGTGTCCAATAAATAAATGAATTGTTGAATAATCTACTCTCTTATACATGAAAATGATATGTCAGTTTATTACTTCATGAAGATATTCAAAGTAAATACTCAAATAGTATTGTTTAGGAAAAGGGGAAGAACATCATTGAGAGAAAAATACAAAAAAAAGCATTGTTAATACAAGGAATGTTGTAAAATATTCTAAAAATAGCAATTAATAGATAAATCATAAAGCAAAAGTTACAGAGCTTATAAAAATGAAATTTAGATAACCACATTCATACTCAAGACAATAAGGCACAAATCAAAATGAAAAGCATAGATTTTGCAAATATAATACTCAATATGTTAAAAATAGTTTTATAATTAGTCTATGAAGAATGCAAATAATCAGAAAAAATGCATTGCCAAATTTTAAAAATTATTTTAAAAAGCAAAAATATTTGACATAAGGACTTCCAATTTAATGATTCTTTTAAAAATAAAAGATTCTTCATGTCTGTTTTAAAAATTGATTCTTTTTTATTTGTACATGAAAGTAGAATCCAATTGGATAAAATTATATACATTGATAGATTATCTCATATTTTAAATAGGACCCCTTTCTTGTGGATGGACATAATGATGGGATTCACTTAAGTGTTTTCATATATGTACATAGGAAAATTATGTCAAATTCATTCCACTGTCTTTTAAGTTATCAAGAATTTGAACTTAGTACTACTATATGTCTATTAGGATTGAGTAGAAGATTAGAAAATTTCATAAAAATTTAGCGTAAAATTGTTGGTGGTATTTCTTTATACTTTTGAGAAATGATAATCTAAACTTTCAAATCTGCTGTTTTTCTTTACATCAGGAGGTAAATATTCTTAATTATCTATTTAATACCAGAAATTTCTACCACATATGTGGGTCATTATAGGGTAGGGGAGTGTTTCCTATTAGTATTTTTTGTTCAATTCTGGGAAATGGTCTTAGAAAACAGTAAGAAAATATCTATTATTAGAATAGTTACAGTAAGAAGCAAGTGGAAAAAAATGATAGCAGAAGAAGTGTGGAAATTTGTTTGGAGTTATCATTAGTAGCTCTGTGCTCCCAAATTACTTCAGGATGTTTTATTTAACTGCATTATCAAAACAAACAGCTGATAGAGAATGATAGTCCAATATTACTTCCTTCTAGGCACTAATAGAAATAAATAAATAATATTAATTTTAATAACAAAATTGTGAAATTTAATATTGAGTAAAAAAGTTTTTACAATTTTTAAGATTTTTTTCAGATGTTAATACAATGCATTAAATTGATTTTTCTCACATCCGCCAAATGCATTTCAGAGCCCACCTATGTTGATGTAGTGTATATTTTTGTTTTATTTTACTTTATTTGACAAAAACAATAAAACTCACTTTAATGCAATTTTATTTCTGTACAATGATGAGGTGCTGAGAAAAACTATGCATGCATATAAAAATTGCAGTGTAACAAAATCACTCTACCAACTTCCTAAAAATCTCACTGATAGTAGAAAATAACTTTTTAGTTTTATTAATGTCAAAGATGACCTTTAAAATTTGCTAACAAACTTTAATTATCTAAACAACATCTGTCCAGAACCTATTGCTTTCCTTCCTCCTTTTCTGTGTAGTACTACTTATTTTAATTAAGAAATTTGTCTTTTCAGGAACACATTTTTCCAGGACACTTGTGAAGAATTAAAATTCATTTTAAGAGCTAAGTATTCCTAGAAGTCCTAGACAGGTTAAGATAACAAGTTGGGTATTTTGTCATTTTCTGTGTATTATATATTATTTTGCTCTTATCTGCCTGAATAAAATAAAGTGTATTGCTTCCAGCCTTTTCATCACAAGAAGAATGTAAAAATGTGATATAATAATATTCTCTCTTAAAATCATATTAGAATAGATTCAGTTTGTTTGGTTATTTGGTATTTGTTTTGTATTGCTATTATTATTTTGATTCTCTTAAATAAAATATGAGGTGAAAAAGGATAAGAAACCACAAGTAATTTGCACTTTAGGAATTAAAGATGAGCCTTTGATCAATATAGTAGTTCTAAATAGTGAATATTTGGATTAATTTGAGTATTATCATTTATCTTTTTTATAATATTTCTGTGAGTGCATATGTGTGAATTATTCAGCTGACTTATCTCATATATGTCTTACTTTGCATCTTCTTAATAGTAAGGAAGATTAAACATATTTGCTTTTTATATATTTTCATTCTGTCTTCATATACTTAGCATATACTTAGCTTAATCCAAATTATCTGAGCATTAGAATGTTTCCATTTTCTGGTATTTTCTATAATGTAAGATTATAAATGAGTGTTGAAAACATTCAAAACATCAATTGTGTAACTGATGTAAGGCATCCTGGAGAGGAAAGTATATCCCAGGGAACCAAACTCACTTTTATCACCACTTTCCTTACAATTGACTTATTTGTACTTATAACCAAGAAAGGTGCCAATGAGTATTTTTACTTCCAGATGCAGAAGTTTTATTTCTTTTTATTTCAAATATATGCTTAGTGATTTGATTTTAATTTTTTCTCATATTACACATACACTCAGAAACATCTCTTAAAGAAAAGCTACTGATATGTGTTTGAATATCCTGTTCTTTGAAGACTTCTTTGTAGTAGTACAGTTAATGGTAAGGTGGTTGGATTTCTGGGTGCTCCTGTGATAGTTCCCTCAAGTTCACAGCATTAAGACATTCCTAACAAATTTGTTCTGAGGCACTTGACTTGTGAACAGATCGCTCTACCTTCATTATTAATCTACTTCGTGGACTTTTCACCACCATATGAAATGGCTTCATTAATCATTATTACACTTCACATTGACTAATTTGTTCTTGTCTTGAAATTGACCTCTTTTTCCCTTACAATCAGATTTAAATTGGTTACACTAAATGCTCTGTTGTTATGGGTTAGATGTGACACAATGCAAGGAGGTTCAGAGAAGAAATGTCTATCATAAGGGCCTTAACCCCATAGTGAATTAATCTTCTGGTGGGATTAATTGAGTGGTAATTGAAGGCAGGTGGAGTGTGGCTGGAGGAGTTGGCATACTGGGTGCATGGCTTTGGGGTATATATTTGTATTTGGAAAATGGAGATCTCTCCTTTTTTGCTTCCTGATTATCATGTGAGTTGCTTCCCTTTGCCACACTCTTCTGCCATGTTGTTCGGCCATGCCTGGAGCCCTGAAGAATAAAACCTGCTGTCTGTGGATTGAGACCTCTGAAACCATGAGCCCTCAAATTAAGTGTTTCCTCCTCTACAATTATGCTGGTCAGATCTTTTAGTCACAGTGGTGAAAAAGCTGAATAAAACTTTTGGCCTCCTGGGTGATTGTGTCTGCCTAGTTCATCTTCTCTCATAAATTTTTCTCCCATTTTCGAATTTAAAATGATATAATAACTATGATACCTAGATTTCTCTGTTCCTTCCCTGTTTCCTCTCCATAGTCATCTCAACGGATTGGAATTTTATCTCCTATTATTCAATAGAATGAAAGAATGCTTTACAGTTGCTAGTGGCCTTGTCTTCCAAATTATTTTATAATCTTAATCATTTTTAGGAAATTATTTTCACTCTTCAGAGAAGAGCTTATAATAATCTTCATTCTTTGTCTTAACATAAAATTTATTAAAATTCATTTCTCCAAAATACTTAGTTCATAAGTTTCTTCATGTGATGCAAATGGAGTAATCCGTAGAACACACAAGTACCCTCTCTCTAGGTCAAAAACTGCATATATATATATATATATATATATATATATATATATATATATATATATTTATTTATTTTTGACAAGCCAAATTCACTCTGTCCTCCAGCTCAGAATCTTCTTGAATAATTTGAAAACAGTTAAGATATCAACTTCCTGTCTTAAAAAGGCTTGGAATTACAATGGTGAAATTTAATTTGCCTTTAACCTTTTGAATAAATAAAATATCATATCAATTAAGTTTGCACTGATGAAATATCCAGCCTTTATAAACATTTGACTGTGAAAAGGAAGATGCAGAGAAGACCAATGAAACTATGTGAAACAATCTGTCTATGTATTATGGATTTCTTTAAATAAAGCATCAACTGTACAAAGGTGAAAGCTACAGTCTCAGGTGATATACATATCACAAGTTATTGAACATGGTGTAGATTAGATATATCAATACATTGCAAAAGTCTTGTATTAATGCTCATTGGCGTAGGTCATATTGACAAAATTCTTATGTTAGAATTGCACAAAAGTGTTTTAAAGACAGAGAAAAAGGAAAGAAAGGGAGCAAAGATGAAATAAAATAACACGCACAAAAAGGATATGTGAATTTGAACCCTATAATTTTACACATAAAGAAATAGAAGCAAAAAGGGATGAGACTTGCTGTACAAAAGCCCGGCAGGCCAATGGTCAGCAGGAAGACAGTTCTGTGGTAGACTGAACATAAGGAAGGTCATTGTCAACTTTGCACCATGAAATGAAATATTTGAGACAATTAACTTAAAAAGAGAATAATGATTATTTTGGTTCATAGTTTTGATAGTTCCATTCCATGAGCCATTGGCTCCATTGTTCTGAGCCTTTGATGCGGCATCACATCATGGCAGGAATGCATAGAAGAGGAGAACTGTGTATTTCAGCAGCTGACAGCCAAGATACAGAGGAAAAGGAAGACTCCAGGTTCTCACAGTTCCATGAGGACCATCTACTAAAGGGCCACACTACTCCAATAACGTCACTCTGAAGCCAATCCTTTACACATAGAACTTTGGGGGGAATTTAATATTCAAACAGAGTACAAGTTGTCTGCTGAAGCTCAAAGTATGACTACACTTATATAAAGCACTGTATTTGCCACTATAATTTCACATCAGTTATTGAAATGCCTGATACCTCAGGTTTTTCATAAAATAAGCATATGGCAAAACATCTGTGTGGGAATATTATAAGAATTAAAAGACAAAAGTGCTGATTCTGTTCATGACCTTGTGGGCACAACCTCAGTACTGTATGCTATTAGCCATCCATATCACCAAAGTCTCAGTCCAATTTTTGTTTGTATCTTCTGGATAGTAATTATTGATCTTAAAATAAAAATCATAAAACTATGGAAATAATGTTTATATAAGCAGTATAAATATTTATATATTGTTAATTTTATATCACTAAATCCCAAATGGATAATTTACACATTTAATATTATTTTTCTATATCTCCTGGCAAAAGCTTTTATATGTGCAGAATTTCTGTGTTCAACACAGCCCTTCTAAGTACTTCTTTTCCCTTGTTTTTCTTACCAACATTCTCAAAGATGAATAACACTTTCTTTAAGACAATATTTCTACATCTAAATCCTAATAGACATTTCTATTTCCTTTGTACCCTCTGTAAAAAGCCTTTCTAATGGAGAATATTTGTCTTTGCATTTTGCATTTTCCCTTATCTAAAGAGAGGGCTGCCTGCAGGCAGTCCCTTTGAGTTCTAGGAGGTTGCTATAACCTTGTTTGTGATTAGATTACCAGCACTCTCCAGCTTTCCTGCACTGCATATCTAAAACTCTAATGAAATGAAAATGATCCAGACAACGACTTTCCTATGATTGTATGGGGTGGCCCATGGGTCATTATTCTTTTCTCAGAAAGAAAACACATCTCTCATTTTTACTTCAATATTATTTTGAAACACCATATGTATTTTTAGTTTTTTTTTCCCTTTGACTTTAAGATATATAATGAAACAGTTTAATAGTTTAAAAGGAAAGCAAGATTAAAGCTGAAAGTTTTCTCAAATCATAAAGGCTAATAATTTACATATTCTGACAGAATTGTTTAAATTTGTGTATTTTCTCTAATGTTTGTATCATAAATATTTAACCTTTTAAAATGTGTTCTACTACTTCCTAAGAACTAAAAAACAAAATGCAGTATGCAATCAATTGCATAATAAGTTACCATTCTACCAAAAACTTCAAAACAAATGTCACTGGCTTGTAGCATCATCAAACTAATGCACAAAATGTTAATTTTCCTAGTTGATTCAATTGTATTGAAATTATTCATATGAAAGGCTGTTAAGTGATGTTTACACTCTGGCTTTGGAATGTAATGTAAAGAATTATAGGAATTCAAATGATCAGAGTTATAGTGAAAAAATGACAAATATTCTTGGGTCTACTAATGATAGTTCTTTCAGGGGATGAAAATGACCTTGAATTTTATGAGAAAGAATAAGGATTTGAAGAAATTATAGAAAATCTGCTTCCCCAACTATATCAGAAAGAATACATATACTTTAGTTTAATTTTGTTTGTTGTCATTGGCATTGCTTTACAAAGTCAGAATTTGGGAGAGGATGGCAGTGACATAGTGTGAATTTAAAGTGATATAAAAGGTATCAAGAGAGCAAAATATTTAGATAAATCTGGAATGGTATATTCCTGGTCACTAGCTCTACAGTTCACAGAAGACCATTAATCCAAAGAAAGAAAGAAAATGATCCAGAGAAGCCATCAGAGAGAGAAATTTGCAATATTTGCTCTGTCTTCTCATTAAGAATTATGCATTCTTATTGTGATCCACATTCAGGAAAGCAAAAGAAATGGAAAATTTGATAAATATGGAAAAATATTATACTTTGAGAAAGAAGCCTAATGAGAAAATTCACATAATTTAAAATATATGGAAATGTTTTTTTTTTTTTTTTCTCCAAACTCTTTGGTGCATGATTTTTTTCTTGCTACAAAATTCTAGGAAGTTCAAATGTGGGAAGTTGATTTACTATAATGTGGATACTTTAGTAAAATGCCTATAATGCCTATCTCCATGATGCACCTACAGTGAAAAAGAATGTGAAATAAGAATGAGAGTGAGTTTAAGACTCAGAGGCAAAATAAAATGCTGGGATTTGCATTTGGAAAATGAAATTGGCATTTGCCACTTCTGGGCAATTTTACCAAGTTTAAAGACCTACTTGGTGTCACAAATGTTGGGGATATGAGGGCAGGAGAATAGAGAGGGGAAAGAAAAAACTAGGTGAAAATTTTCCATAGAAAAGTTATACAAGGAAGAAGGAGACATAAGAGTGTTACGAATTCCTTAGTACAAACATGGAACTGATATTATTCAATTCTTGTGACAACACTGTATAAACCTGTGATTAAGAATTTACTTACTAGGGCCAGGTGCATGCTATAATTCCAGCAGCTCAGGAGGCTGAGGCAGGAGGATCCAATGTTCAAAGCCAGTCTTACCAAAAGTGAGGTGCTATGCAACTCAGTGAGACCCTGTCTCTAAATTAAAAAAGGGGGCTGGGGATGTGGCTCTAAGCAACTCAGTGAGACCCTGACTCTAAATAAAACACATAAAAAATGCTGGGGTATGGCTCAGTGGCTCAGTGGTTAAGTTCCCCTGAATTCAAACCCTAGTATGGAAAATTAAAAAAAAAAATACTTAATGAATCAATTAATTAAAAATGGAATAAAATATACCTCATAGAGTATTTGTTAGAATTAATTATTTTTTTTAAATCTTGGGAGAAATTTATTCATAGTGGGTTCTCAGTCAGTATTTATATTTGTTAAAATTTTTATTCTTTGATCAAGTATAACATGCACAGTTTGTATCTATAAAAAAATTGTAGAAATTATATGATGGATAATATTTACATTTTAAATAACATGATGACCTGGATCATACTTTAACAACTAGTGTTCTTTCTTTAAGATACATGAGGTTATGATAGATCCTATAACAGATTAAGTGTTATATTCTATCTAACATTTTTTTATTTGATTGTTTATTTTTACTACTAATATTATTAAACTTAGTATATCTTAACTTTGAAAACTATAATGGAACTAATATTATGGACATATGGTTAATGCAAAGTTATTTAAAATACTGTGATCAAGTTTTTTCTAAGTATGTCTTTCTCACTTGGAAGCCTTCCTCCTGGAGGTTGTGAAACATTCTTACATTGTCTTTACTGAGCTCCTATTAGAAGAGTAGTGGAGAGGTGTCCATGGAGGATTTCACTGCTTTCCTAATTTGAAATTTTATTACCTCAATTCTATAGCAAAACTCTCATTTTGCTGAAGCACATTGTGCCTAACATGACAATAAACAGATTGTGAAAGTTCTATTTTCTGAAGACTTCTTTTTATGTGATTATCTTTATACTGCCTTCATTATTACTTAGTAATTTTGTTGAATGTTATAATTATAATTATAATTATCAATTGTATTTTTTTATTTTTAAAATTATATTTTTATTGCTCTATACCATAATTTTTCCTTGTGGAAAGATTTTAGTCTGGTTATTTTTTGTTTTGTAGTAATCTATTTTATTTTTCTTGATTTTGGTTTATTTGGGGTTTTAATGTTTTCTTCAAGGAAGCTTTTATAGACCACTGTGTTCTGAAATATCTGAAATGCAATATATTTATAATACTTTTTAATGAATTGTGTATGTGTATATATATTTTTGTTTTATAAGCTAGTATTAATCTACAGAATTTTTTCTTTGATTCTGAGGAATTATCTTGTACTATTTCTTTGATTTTTTTAAAAATTTTTCTATGTGTGTGGCTTGGTTCTAAGCCAGATAACAAGTTCAGATTATTCAGATTATTCTTCATTAATCATCCTTCTTTCCCTCTCTAACTGTGAGGACTTTCATTCTTGCCCATTTGATGCAAACATTACTAACTCCCTTATAAAATGTTTGTGACATGCTGAGAATTAGTATATGGTAGCTTAAGCTAAATGAAACTTTTTTGTATGACTAAATGTTTGTATCTATAAAAAACTTGTAGAAAATATATGATGGATAATATTGTCATTTTAAATAACATTTTCATACTACCTAACCAAGCAAGAGAAATGGGAATTAATTTTATTGGAAATCAGAAAAATCCAGTATTATACTGTGCTGACCAGAAAATAAGTAATAATAATAATAATAATAATAACTGTTGAGAGCCACAGCCGAAGGGGCCCCAGCAAACTTCCAGCTGCCAGCAAACTTCCAGCTGCCGGCTGATGATTGGCTCACAGCGGCCCCAGCAACATCTAGCTGATTGGCTCCTCGGCCCCAGCAACATCTAGCTGATTGGCTCCTCTGCGGTGATGCTCATTGGGCTGTTTCCCTGCCCTTTCAGACCACGGAGCTGCTCATTGGGGGACTTTTTTGGCTCCGCCCATGTGACCCAGCCAATCGGCCTCAAGAGCAGGAGGATTGTGGGAGGTGGAGAGAAGCTTGTGTGGGAGAGAGAGGCTTGTGAAAAGCCGGTGGTGGCAGTTGAGGCTCTGAGGGTTTTTCCTGAGAGGCTGTTTTGTTTGGCGTGTGTGGTTCTAAAAATAAAGTTAGTTTCTTTTGACAAGTGGCTCCTGATTGTGCCCAGCCAGACTGCGGCATTTGGTGGCTCGCACAGGGAGCGACTGAGGGTAAGTGAACTGCTCGCCCCTGAGGGCAGGGCGAGAGGATGGGTAGCCATTTTAAGATTCTTCTTTTGTTATTTTGTTTCACTTTTGTTTTAAGTTGCCTGTCCCTGGAGATGTGTAAGATGGAAGAAAAACCGCTCACATCTGAGGAACAGATAGGGAGAAAGGACGGATGGACATTTCAGGAGGCTATTATAATGATTTTGTGTTGTTCCAATTTTGTTTCACTCAGTTTCAGTTTTGTTAGGCGTTATCTTGTTGGATTGTATTATAGTAGAAATACGGGATCAGAAATTAGTAAAAAACAAACTGAAAGAGTGTTAAGTAAATTGTTAGAGGAAGGAGGCATCTCAGTAAAATCAAGAACAATCAGGGCATACGTTGATACAATACAAAAATGTAGCCCATGGCTTTTTAAGGAGGAGTTGTTAAATATATCACAATGGAACCATCATGGTGAAGATTTAAAAAGAATAGAAAAGAAAAGCCCAGGGACTCTGCCAGTTGGCACATTGCCATTGTGGACGTTCATATCTTGTTTGCTTAGTCCAAAGCCTTCAGATCAGACAAGGGTAGAGGAAGGAGAAGACATATTGATTCAAGTAAAAGAGAAGGTCTCTCAAGTTAGTCAGACAGAGGAAAAGATTCAAGTAAAAGAGAAGGCCTCTCAAGCTAGTCAGACAGAGAAAGAAAGTGTAAAACAGAAAAAGCCATCAGGGGGAAAGTTACAACAGGAGACTGCTACTAACACCTTTCTATCACCAGAGGACGTAAGTGTCCAACTAACAAGGCCACCTCCATATGCTGGGAGGTCCCCAACCCCCGCAGTTGATAGTTGGGATCCTGAGACAAGATCTCAAATATTAACATGCCCTGTATTTGAGGCAGGAGGGCAGCGATTTTACCAAGTTTTAAATTTCAAAACAGTGAAGCAGCTAAAAGAGGCTGTAACAACCTATGGTCCTCAAGCACCCTTCACTGTAAGCATGGTCGAATCCATTAACAACTTGAACATGACGCCAGCAGATTGGGCTAATATGTGTAAAGCTGTGCTAAATGGAGGACAATACCTGTTATGGAAGGTTGCCAATGAGGAATTTTGTAAGGAGACGGCTAGGCGAAATGCAGCAGCTGGTTATCCTCAGAGAAATCTAGATATGTTGTTAGGAAAGGGACCTTATGAGGATCAGCAGCAACAAATTGCATATGATCCTGGCGTATATGCACAAATTGCTGCAGATGCAATTAAGGCATGGAAGACTTTACAAGGACATGGAGGTTTACAAGGTCAATTATCTAAGGTAATACAAGGAGCTAATGAACCTTATGCTGAATTTGTAGATAGGCTTATTCAAACAGCTACCAGAGTTTTTGGGAATACAGAACAAGCAATGCCATTACTAAAACACCTGGCTTATGAGCAAGCGAATTGTTAGTGGAGAGATATCATTAGACCATGGAAACATGAAGATTTAAACACATATATTAAATTATGTAGAGACATTAATGAACAAGAGCAAGTCGTGGCAGCTGCAGTAAAACAGGCTTTAGATGCCAGGCCAAGAACATGCTACAATTGTGAACAAACAGGACATTTCAAAAGGAATTGCCCCATTGGAGGAGGGTTTAACAAAACTAGGTATCAAAGGAGTAGAATACCAGGTATTTGCCCACGATGCCATAGAGGGAGACATTGGGCTAATGAATGCCGTTCTCAAACCACCATAGAGGGTACTCCATTATCAAAAAACGAACAAGGACCAGGTGTTTATCCACGATATCATGGAGAAAGGCATCGGGCTCCATTGCCAAAAAATGGACAGGGGGGCCCAATGCTCCGGGGCCCAAAACCACAAATATATGGAGCACTGGAGGAACCCAGCAGCCCCATCAGGGTAGTGCCCAGGACACATTGTCCATCAGATCCCTCATCAGACAAACCAGAGGGAGCGCAGGGTTGGACATCTGCGCCTCCGCCAGAGCAGTACTAACTCCAGAGATGGGAGTTCAAATCATTCCCACAGGGGTGAAAGGACCTCTTCCCAAAGGAACAGTAGGCTTATTATTGGGACGCAGCTCTTCTACTCTAAAAGGACTTATGATAAGTCCTGGGGTAATTGATCCCAATTATGAAGGTGAAATAAAAATTATAGCCAGTTCTCCAAAGGGTATATCAGTAATTTCACCAGGAGATAGAATAGCACAATTACTAATAATACCCAGCCTACATGATAAATTTTCCAGTCGTACTGTAGAAAGAGGTTCCAAGGGATTAGGCTCCACAGGTGTAGATTGGTCTATGCTTTCTTTAAATTTAGATTCTCGCCCCATGCTAAAACTAAATATTCAAGGACATGAATTTAATGGACTACTGGATACAGGTGCAGACCTTAGCATCATCTCTCGTCAAGAATGGCCAAAACATTGGCCATTACAACAAGCCACTCAAACGCTTCGAGGCCTAGGAGTGGCGACTAATCCCCATAGAAGTGCAATGGTATTAGATTGGAAGGATCCTGAAGGATGTGAAGGAACTATACAGCCATATGTATTGGATCATCTTCCCGTAAATTTATGGGGACGAGATGTCCTAGATCAATTAGGTTTGACATTAACAAATAACATCAACCAAAATGCACCCACTATTATGACTAGACAAGGTTTTAGGAAAGGAAAAATATTAGAAAAACAAGAACAAGGTATAGCAGCACCAACACAAATAGATCAAGGAACAGAAAGACATGGGTTGGATTTTCAGAAAGGGCCACTGAGACAATAAAAATTACTTGGAAATCAGAAAGACCAGTATGGGTTCCTCAGTGGCCCCTGACTAAAGAAAAGATACAAGCAGCCCATGACCTGGTCAAACAACAATTAGCGGAAGGACATATACAACCTTCTGTATCTCCCCATAATACTCCCATTTTTGTCATCAAAAAGAAATCTGGTAAATGGAGATTATTGCAAGATTTAAGAGCCATTAATAATGAGATGGTTATTATGGGACCTGCTCAATCAGGGATTCCTCAGTTGTCTGCTTTGCCAAAAACCTGGTATGTTTTAGTTATAGATACTAAAGATTGTTTTTTTTTTTTTTTTCAATTCCAATTCATCCTGAGGATAGTCCACGTTTTGCATTTACTATCCCTGCACTGAATCATGAAGGTCCTGATCAGAGATATGAATGGAAAGTACTCCCTCAAGGGATGGCTAACAGCCCAACTATGTGTCAAATTTATGTTAACAAAGCAATCCAGCCACTTAGAAATCAAAATCCTGAACTACAAATATTTCACTATATGGATGATGTATTATTAGCACACAAAGATAAAAACACATTGCTAGAATGTTATGCCACGCTTACAAACTTATTAAAAAATTATAATCTAGAGATAGCAATAGATAAAGTACAATTAAATTTTCCAATTAATTATTTAGGAGTTCTATTATCCTCAACCATGGTCCATCCACCAAAAATTAAAATACGAGTAGATCAACTCAAATCACTTAATGACTTTCAAAAGTTATTAGGAGACATAAATTGGATAAGGCCTTATTTAGGTATACCAACAGGAGAGTTGGGACCTTTATTTGATATCCTAAAAGGTCCATCAGATCCAAATTCACCCCGAATGTTAACGCCTGAAGCGAGAAAGGCATTAAAAATCATTGAAACATATATGGAAAATATGCATTTGGATAGAATTGATATAAGTTTGCCTTTATTATTTATTGTACTACCAACAAAAAATATTCCTACAGGAGTATTTTGGCAAGAAGGTCCATTACTATGGATACATTTATCTTATTCTCCTAACACTATTCTTACTAGGTATCCTGAGGCTGTAGGACAATTAATACTCAAAGGAATAAAAGCAGCAAAGGGAGTGTTTGGAATTTCTCCCAATAAAATTATTACTCCATACACTATGAATCAAATTGATGAGTTAGCTAATGAGTTAAATACTTGGGCAATAATCTTGTGCAAATCTAATATTTCATTTGATAACCACTTACCATCTAATCCTTTATTGTCTTTTTGGTCATTGCATCCTGTAATTTTTCCAAAAATGACAAGAAAAACACCTATCATGAATGCTCCAAATATGTTCACTGATGGGTCAAATAATGGTACAGCAGCAGTAGTAAACCCTGATCAAACTTTTACATTTTTAGTACCCAAACAATCAGCTCAAAAGGTAGAGCTTAATGCAGTTTTACAAGCTTTTGTGATGTTTAAAGATTCTGTATTTAATTTATTTTCTGATAGTCAGTATGTAGTTAATGCTATAGTATCTCTTGAAGATGCTGGTAGGATTTCCCCTTCTTCTACTGTTTTCTCTTTGCTTTCCACTATACAAAGTCTAATCTGGGACAGAAAAGATCCATTCTTTATAGGACATATCAGGGCACATACAGGATTGCCTGGAGCCCTTAGTTTGGGCAATGATTTAGCAGATAAAACTACACATGACATACATATTTTCTCTACACTAGAAGAAGCTATAAATTTTCATAAAAAGTTCCATTCAATGCTAATACTTTACAAAAGCGTTTTAAAATAACTAAGGAACAAGCTAGACAAATAATAAAACAATGTCAAAATTGTGTGACCTTTTTACCACAAGTTAATCTTGGAGTCAATCCTAGAGGATTGATACCTAACCATATTTGGCAGATGGACGTCACACACTTGCCAGAATTTGGAAAATTAAAATATTTGCATGTTACAGTTGATACTTCTTCTGGATTTTTGATGGGCTCCCTTCATGCCGGAGAAAAAACTAAAGGTGTTATAGCTCATTGCTTACAAAATTTTGCCACTGTGGGTGTTCCAAAACAGTTAAAAACAGATAATGCCCCTGGTTATACTTCTACCTCTTTTAAACAATTTTGCTCAACATTTGGCATTACTCATATAACAGGAATCCCATACAATCCACAGGGACAAGGCATAGTTGAAAGAGCTCATCCAACTATTAAAATGTACTTATTAAAGCAAAAAGAAGGAATTGGGAAGGGGTATATATTCCCCAAAGATAAACTTAAAATAACCCTTTTTACTCTAAACTTTTTAAATTTGGATTCATCAGGACTTAGTGCTGCGGAAAGGCATATGTGTCCAAAAAATGTGCATAAGCCCAAGGTACTTTGGAAGGATATTCTAACAGGACAATGGAAAAGTCCTGACCCAGTAATTGTCTGGAGTCGGGGGTCTGTTTGTGTGTTTCCACAGGGAGAACAGCAGCCGATTTGGATTCCAGAGAGATTAACCAAGGTCCTGACCCAGTGATTGTCTGGAGTCAGGGGGTCTGTTTATGTGTTTCCACAGCGAGAACAGCAGCTGATTTGGATTCCAGAAAGATTAACTAAAGTGATTTCTACAGACCAAAAAGAAGATGATTTGGCTCAAATCCATAACAACTGATATCCAAAACTCCAGTTTGGCTATTCTTACATCTGCAACAGAACCAGGATGCTTTTTTCAATATCTATTTTATTATTGCCCTTTGTCATATCATGAAGTTCTATTTTGTTTTTTGAGCTCATACAGACCTAGGTTAACGTTTTGCTGATCAGTTCTATTTTTTGACTATAGAGTTTTTAAACATTGCAATGGAGATTTCACCTGTAAAAAGTTATAAGGCCTTTACTATAATGTTATGTGTTGTATGTATTATATTATGTGTGCACACTTGTGTTTTGTGTTATATGTTTGAATGTATGTATGTCCATATATCATATATGATGAGCTCTCATTATAAAATGGATCCAAATATTTTTTTTTCACGTGATTTATATGGTTTAATTTAAATTGGGTAAACAACTGTTGAGGATTGTTTTAATATGTAAACAAAAAAGAAGGTTAACAGATCTGTTTGTTTACTTTCACCTTTCCTTTTCATTATATTTAATAATTCTCTTAAAGATAATGTAAATTGTTAAGAAAATTGTTTTGTTTTAGTGCCTTCTGTAATGGTACATAATTTTTTCTTTAGCCATTGTTGCCAGAATTCCTATCTTCATCCCAGTGCCGGTGAAGACAATGTAAATTGTTAAGAAAATTGTTTTCTTTTAGTGCCTTCTGTAATGTTACATAATTTTTTCTTTAGCCATTATTGCCAGAATTCCTATCTTCATCCCAGTGCTGGTGAAGTCAAAGATAAAACCAATCTACAGCTTCTACAATAGCCATCACTGAACTGCTTGCAGAACTTGCCTGGACACATTGTGAGCTCACCTGTATGCATTGTGAACTATCTGTTGGTGCAGCGACTTGTGGTAGTGTTGGGGTATTTTTGCTGATGATGTCATTGGTGGTACAATTTTTCCAAAAGGAGCCATCAATTGGCTTGGTGTATCTTCCTCCCTTCTGCTTGTCATGATTGTCCAGCTAAAATTTGGGGGCCAACAGAGGTGAGGCAAAGAACCTCACCCCCCCACTGGTACAAAGACCTCTCCACAGGTGTGGCTGTATACTGGACCGGTAGTCAGTGACGGGTAAGATCCAATTGCAATGGTACCAACCTAAGGACCATATGTATTATTGGACAACCTAAGGCAGGCACGGTCCCTAAGCCACATGCTTGTTGTTTAAACAGAGCGGGGGAGATGTTGAGTTCCACAGCCGAAGGGGCGCCAGCAAACTTCCAGCTGCCAGCAAACTTCCAGCTGCCGGCTGATGATTGGCTCACAGCGGCCCCAGCAACATCTAGCTGATTGGCTCCTCTGCGGTGATGCTCATTGGGCTGTTTCCCTGCCCTTTCAGACCACGGAGCTGCTCATTGGCGGACTTTTTTGGCTCCGCCCACGTGACCCAGCCAATCGGCCTCAAGAGCAGGAGGATTGTGGGAGGTGGAGAGAAGCTTGTGTGGGAGAGAGAGGCTTGTGGAAAGCCGGTGGTGGCAGTTGAGGCTCTGAGGGTTTTTCCTGAGAGGCTGTTTTGTTTGGCGTGTGTGGTTCTAAAAATAAAGTTAGTTTCTTTTGACAAGTGGCTCCTGATTGTGCCCAGCCAGACTGCGGCAAATAACTCATAAAAAACCCACAAG